>NC_056626.2:24203693-24503971 GCF_002870075.4 Lactuca sativa
AATACCACAGTAATGGTATATCTTCTATAACATAAATATAATTCACATATGGGAAAAGAGCGGACAACTCATTTGCTGATTATTGTTGAAGATGTTAGTGTTAGTGGGGAACTTATGGCAACTCATGTCTTGCAGAAGCATATTTAGTTGAGTTTAATGTGTAACGGGAAAAAATGTATTTTCCGGAAAAAAAATGGTATTTGCCGGAAACAAGGGTGGTGGTTGTGATAAAATTGAAAGGGCAGTTAAATATTTTAAAAAGAAGGAAGCAAACTGACCAAAATTAATTTACTATCTTTTAGTAATTATTTTTAGAAATTCCATCCTTTGGTAAATAATTTTAAAAAGAACTATACCACGGTACAAAACTCTACCTTTTCTCCTACTATGCTCCTAGCTTCTCACTTTAATCATATTGTCCATGTCTTTTCCATATGAAAGTTATTTTCACTAAAAACCTATATTCTATTTTTGTCTAGCCAAATTTTGAAATTATAAAGGCAAAAGAATGACAAAAATATTTTATATTTTATAAACCAATTTTATACAATATAAACTTTAACTTTTTGGTAAAAGTCAAAAGAATTTATCTAGTCCAAAATGTTGTGCATGACTTATTAATTGATATCATATGAATTATATATAATGTTACTTGCTGATGAAAATTGTTATTTCCTAGAAATAAATAATTTCCAATTTAATTATAAAAGTTTATTGAATATTTATTAAAATCAATTTGTTATAAATAATCAATTATATCAAGTTTTTGTTAGCGTAACCCATTAGTACCATATGTTAATTAGCAATATCACTTTAATATGATTCTTGAGCATACTAGATCTTTCACTTTATGCCAAACCATAATCTTCGAATAGAAATCTTGACTCATCTAGAGGGTGAGATTGTGGTTCAAGTTATCGAGGTAGAGGACATGGTGGTGGATGTGGTCGGGGTAGCACACAAGCTCATGGTCACTCAGAATCCTCTAAAAATCATGAAGATCAAAATCAAAAGGGAAAAAACATGATCAAAGAAATCTTTCAAACATCCAATGTTATAGGTGTGACAATTATGGACACTTCGCTTCAAGATGCCCAGATCAAACCAAAAACCATGAGGCAAACCTTAATCAGACACACGAAGCATATATGGATCATGAAGAAGGGACATTCTTTATGATGAATACAATTCAAGAAACGGTGTTCTTAAACGAATACAAATATATCCCTCCAAAAATTGAAGCACATGTTGATGAAGACGAAATTTGGTACTTAGACAATGGTGCGAGCAACCACATGACTAGCAACTTCTCTTATTTTTTTGAATTAAATAAGAACATAATGGAAAATGTGAGATTTGGAGATGGATTAGCATTAAAAGAAAAGGACCAATTTTGTTCGAAGGAAAAAACAGTGAACAAAAACTAATGAAGGATATTTATTATATCCTGTCACTTCGTAGCAATGTTATCAGTCTCAGGCAATCTACAGTAACTAGTTGTGACATTCAGATGAGTGGTGATTTCTTAACCATGCGAGATGGAGATGGAAAATTGCTTATGAAAGTACCAAGAAATGCAAACCAACTTAACAAAACAAAGTTAAAAGTAGGAAAACCACATTGTCTGCAAGCCAAATTGAAAGAAGTTCGGGTATGGCACACACAACTTGGCCACAGTAATTTTGGCACGATTAACTTGATGCACAAGCTAGATAAAAGGGTACCGGAAATCCAACATAAATACCAACTTTTTGAATCTTGCATAGTTGGAAAGCAAACAAAGCAGTCATTTGCAAAGAAAGTTAAGTATAGAGCTACAAATATTCTCGATATGGTGCATGGAGATATTTGTGGACTGGCTCATCCCCCCACCCACATCCAAGTGGGTAATATTTATATTTTAGTTTTTATTGATGATTATTCCAGATACATGTCTTGTAACACCCATGTTCCAGACTGGTTTAGCTTTATAATTTTAGGGGCTGAAGATGGAGTTTTAGGGGAAAAATAATGTGCCACGGAATGACATCGGATAAAAACATGCATATTTTATTGGATTGCCATAACATGGCTAAGGGTTGCCACGGCGTGGTATCTGTTCAAGCCCAAGCCGATGATTCTTTTTAAGGTTTACTTCGTATTTAAGCCCATCTAAGTCATTGTTAGGGTTCATTACCAGCCTCCAACACCCTTTTCCTTAGAAAAACCCTATCCCTACTTCCCTTGGTGATTTGTGGCCTTTTGGAGCATTGTTGGTTTGAAAAAGATGAGAATAATGAGAAGAAGGTGCTCCATTGGTGGATCTTTCAACGGAACAACATCATCAACATCTCACATTGCTTCTGGAACTTTGTAAGTGCTAAAGGCTCAAACTTTATGGCTTGAAGTGGTTAGATCTAAGTTGTTGTCCCATGTTTTTCATGTTTAAGAAAGTATGAATGGAAGGAATACAGAAAGTTGACAACTTTATGCTTTCTGAGGGTCACTTGAGTATGATATTATTCAAATGTAGGAGTTGGTTGAGGATTGGGTTCATGCATATGCGTTTTTTTTGTCACTTTTAGCTCATTTTGACCTTGAATGGATTCTAGACATGTATTGGACATGCATGTCCATAAAGCTTCCACCTTTATGTTAGATCTGGTATTAGAAACTCTCCTGGAGTGGTTAGGTTGAGGACTTTGTCGTATTAAGGGCTTAATGGTTAAGTCATTGTTGTATTTTGCCTTATTAGGACCTAGGGTTTGAGATCTTGATCTCTTTGGGTGTCTTAATGGATAAAATTAGAAACTTTATTCATTTAGACCATATAATGGACCAGATCTAAGATTTGGAGCTCTTGGAATTGAATAAAATGGCTTAACCATTAAGTTGTTGGAAACCCAGCACCTACGACGTGGCGACTGGGAAATGCCCGACGGCTTCGATTGTATGAGGGTTATAACGTGGCAATGGTTGTGCACGACACGGCAGTTGGCTAAAGTCAACGTTGACTGCTGACTTTTATCATGGATTGACTTTTGGAAATTCCTATTTTTAGAAGGTAGACTTAGGGTTTGCTATGCATGGGTTGTTAGGAGGAGTTAGCGCCCATCTTTTGGCGGTGAGAGTTGTTAGCTCTGGTCAAAGTGGTATTGAGCTGAGTTTTAGTCCGATTTGTGATTCAGGTGAGTCTCTGCACTATACTCGTGGGTCAAAGGAACCAATACCAGCCCACTAGAATTTGTTATGTAGGATGCTAGCTGTCTTTGTGACTCTTGCATTGATGTGCTGGGTTGGGCCCATTGGCATGCATTTAGGGCTGGGCCTGTTGTTTATTGGGCTAGGCCCATTTGTTTGTTGGGCTAGGCTCATTGATTAGGAAGGGTTAGGTCCATTATTATGGGTTGGGCCCAATGTGCAGGCTAGGCCCGATGATATGTATAGAATGTAGTATTTTGGGGAACTCTCTAAGCTTTGTGCTTATTGTTTCATGTTTATGGTTTCAGGTACTTCCGGTTCCAAATGGAAGGGCCCGACATCATTGCATAACATCCCCTAGAGCTTATTCTTCATTGGCTATTTGTGATTTTTACTTTGATGTTTAAATATTATACTTCACTTGGGTTGTTTTTGGAACAACTCGTTTGTATTGTTTATTATTTTAAAAATGAAAATTTTACTATGAATATTTGGGGCGTTACATGTGGTGTTTTCTTTTGAAGCACAAAAGCGATGCATCCAAAATTATTAAATGCTTCAAGACTTCAACTGAAAAAAGAACCGGTAAAGAGATCAATACATTCCATACAGATAAAGGTGGAGAGCTCACATCACATGAGTTGAAACGATTTTGTCATGAAGTAGGGATAACGTGTATGTTAACGGCTCCTTACGCACATAAACAAAACATAATTGTTGAACGAAGAAACCGAACTCTACTCAAAATGACATGGTGTCTAATGAAAGAAAAAGATATCCCTAACCAATTTTGTGGTGAAGCAATTCGTCATGCAACTTACATTATAAATCGAACACCAACTCAATCATAGATAGGCGTTACACCATTCAAGAAATTTTATGGTGAAAAACCAAACCTTGAAGATTTAAAAGTATTTGGATGTGTTGTATACGAAAGAATTGTCTTACCACATTTGAATAAGCTTGATGATAGGTCACATCCATTGGTTTATTTTTCAAAGAAATCCAATTTGAAAGGATTTTGGTTATATAATCCGAGGGAAAATAAAAATCATTATAAGTTCCTATGCAATTTGTGATGAAAACAAGACACGACAATGGAGTAATGAACTTAAAAATAAAGTTGGAAATGGATTGGGTACATTCACGGTTCTTTGGCATAATGAACAAGCAACTCAATTTAATAGTTGTTCGAACGTTTGGGAAAAACGTTAATGTTCGGTACAAACAGTCACAGACTGTGTCACACCCCGAAAACCAAAGGCGAAAACATTTCCGGGGTTGACTCCACGTTGAGTATCAAATCCAATGCACATAGTAAAGCAGTAATCACAAAACATTACATTACATAATATTGTTTACATCTGTTTGAAAGTAAAGTTGTACAAGTGTATTACATATGTAATATGAACAAAAGTAAAGACGAGTCTTCGGAACGCTCCGTCTTCTCCAAAAGGTGGCGGTGTACCTGTCTAACGCTGACCTGAGAATACAAGCGGTTTGAAAATCAGCATAAAGCTGGTGAGTTCATAAGCGGTTTAGTTTTGAAAAGATCGAGTTTCCTTTGTTACAATTTCGAAAACAGTTGGTTATGTCATTCCAGGAAAATCCCATATTTTCCTTATAGTTTTAGTTATGCGTTTGTTACTTTATCCGTTTATGACTTGATGTGCTACCCAGGAAAATCCCATATTTTCCTATGTGTTGAGTTGCCTATTTGTATCTAAGTTCGTTACTGGTTGTTATGTTATCCCAGGAAAATCCCATATTTTCCTATGTGTTGAGTTGCCTATTTGTATCTAAGTTCGTTACTGGTTGGTTCTTAGGTTTGATTTCGAAGTACTAGTAATTACCATGTGTATAGTATTAGTTAAGTATTCTAAACCCTTAGATATTCTACATTCAAATGACTATTATCTACTAACTTAGTTGTATTTTCGAATATTTGGAATCACACAGAAGCGTACATTACAGTATTTTTGAAGTTCTGTTGAGCTCCAAAAGAGTACATTACTTGTATAATCGAAGCTCTGTCGACATTTTGAGGCAGATATATTCGAAACTCAGTAGAGGTCTGGAGGCGTATTTTCGTATTTAATTCGAAACTCTGGTGACACTCAAGGGGTACACTAGTTGTATGTTCGAAGTCTTGGTGTCATCCAAAGGCGTTAATTCGCATTCGTATTCCTATTTCTATCCGTATTCGTACTATGCTATTGGTTAGATTCGTATTCGTATTCGTTCTATCCTATTAGTTATATTCGTATTCGCATTCGTATTCGTACTAACCTAATAGTTATATTCGTATTCGTTCTATCCTATTAGTTATATTCATATTCGCATTTGTATTCGTACTAACCTAATAATTATATTCGTATTCGTTCTATCCTATTAGTTATATTCGTATTCGCATTCGTTTAGTATTAATCTTAGTTATGATTAGTATGATTTCTTTTACAAAAAGTAATATTGATCAAAACACTTTTTAAAGAAATCTGGCTTTAGTCTAACTGTTTAACCTGCAATTCGAACCATTAGTTATCACAATTTTCATTATTAAAATCATACTTGAAATAAAACATTTGAAATGAAAAGATGTTTAAGTACAAGATTTCTTGTACTTTTGCTTGTATTCCCCCCTGAAAACGTTGAAAACCATTTGAAAAACACATGAAAAAGGGTAGGGGTATGAACTCACCGGACTCGAAAATGCGACGATTTTGGACACTAAACGTCGGTTCGGGGCCTGATTACTCGCGATGTCCCTATGTAAATGAAATAATGTCCATATATATCTAATTAGATTTACAATCACTAATTATATGGAACATTATACTCCAATGAGATTAAACACCTCAAAACGAGTGTTTGGAGTGACCCAGGTGACATCTACGGACGTGTAATGGTACTAAGGACTTGGGATTTGAGTTTACTCCCCAAGAGTAAACATTTTAGGGAGTTTACAACCATAAAACACATATATACATGATTTCACGGCCGTGAACTCATGTTGGTGTGATTTTGAGTGCTTAATGGCTTGTTTGGACTTGGGAAATGTTGGAATGGACTTCTAAAATGCCTTGGATTAAATTTATGGGACTTATACCATGTTTAAGGGAGTTCACGGCTGTAAACTTGGAGTTTACAGCCGTAAACTCTCCTATGGTCAAGAATAATTATTTTGGGGCACAAGGAACAATCACATGTGATTCTAGTTAATTTTCCAAGCCTTGTTATGAATTTAGGGCACCATTTAACTCACATTTAGGAGTTTACGGCCTAAGAGTATGATCTATGGCCGTAAACTCTTATTAAGAGGATTTTTGATGTGTTTAAGGTTCCCAACCTATTTTTAGTTGGATCTATGATTTATTCTAAGGATTTTGGTGGTGTTGGATGGCTTTTTAACACATTGGAAATGAGTTTACACCCATGTTTGAGGAGTTTACGGCCCAAGCACATGCCTTGGCCGTAAACTCATACAAATCCCTCAAAATTCATGTTTAAAGTGTTCTAAGTCCATTACCAATATTCTAAAAGTCATATCTAGGTCTAGATTGAGTCATAGAAGGGTTTAAGGGCTTAAAAACCCTTTAAATATGGGTTTACGGCCTAAGCACCTTCCAGGGCCGTAAACTCATATACAAGGCTCTAAATCATGATTAAATCTAGAATTTGAAGGTCCAATATGATACACAAGGAGTATAGGAAGGTACCTTGAAGATTTGAAGCCTTAAACTTGAGATTTGGACCTTTAAATCTAGTTTGAGGAGAAAGGTTGAAGTGATAGTTGTAGAATGAAGCAAATGCTTAAAAATGAAGACTTGGATCACTTTAAATAGTGTCCAAGTTCGGGACACGGTAAAATTCTACCCGATACCGGCGTTAGACGGGGCTTTTGGTCGCACCCGGCCAATTTGCCGTAACCCGATATGGTTGTTTTTAATCATGTTCTGATCACTAATACGAGGCGTTAAAATGAGTTCTAAGGGTATTTGGGCACTCATTAAGTCATAAAATAAAATATTCAATAATGACTTAATAAAATGCCGAAATCAGAAACGAAATCGAAAACGGCGATTGGATGATCGGAACGAGTCGCGAAAAGGGTTACATTTAGGGATATGAATTTCGGGTTGTTACAGACTGAAGGTATTCCAAGATTGGATTTGGATACCTAAGTCAAGAGGAGTAATATATCTTCTGATGGAAGAAGCTCACAAAACCATGTACTCGATTCATCCTGGTAGTACTAAAATGTATAGGGACCTAAAACCCTACTACTGGTGGCCGACGATGAAGCTTGATGTAGCAAAGTATGTGGCCGAGTGTGTGACATGTGTGAGAGTTAAGGCACAACATCAGAAACCATATGGGAGTTTAGAATTTTACCTGTACCGATGGGTAAGTGGGAAGACATTCCCATGGATTTTGTTACTAAACTTCCTAGAAAAAAGAATGGTCACGACATGATTTGGGTGGTCGTTGATCGCTTCACTAAGAGTGCGCATTTCATAGCAGCTAATGAGAAATGGTATATGGATAAGCTTGTGAATTCTTACGTGAAAGAAATTATGAGGCTTCACGGTGTTTTGTTAATGATTGTGGCAGATCGTGATAGCCGTTTCACCTCGCGATTTTGGAGAAGTCTACAAGAGGAATTGGGTACCAAGTTGTGTTTGAGTACAGCTTACCATCCACAGACTGATGGTCAGAGCGAACGAACAATACAAACACTTGAAGATATGTTGAGGGCATGTACCCTGGAATTCCAAGGCAACTGGGATGAACATTTTCCTTTGGTAGAATTTTCCTACAATAATAGTTTCCACTCAAGCATTAAGATGGCATCTTATCAAGCTTTGTACGGACAGAATTGTTGTACGCCGTCTTGTTGGCTTGAGGCTGGGGAAAAGAAGTTTACGAGACCTGAGATAGTCCATCAGACTGCTGAAAAGTTGAAAGTGATTAGGGAGAGAATGTTAGCAGCTCAGGATCATCAAAAAGCTATGCTGACAAGAAAAGACGACCGATGACTTTTGAAGTTAGAGATTCAGTTTTGCTTAAAGCCTCGCTGTGGAAAGGACTTATAAGATTTGGTAAAAGGGGAAAGTTAAGTCCAAGATTTATTGGACCATTTAAATTTCTTCAAAGGATTGGGAACCAAGCTTACAAGCTCGAATTACCCGAAGAACTGAATGGAATTCATAACACTTTCCATGTGTGTTATCTGATGAAGTTCATGGGAAAAGTTCCCGACATGATTCCACTTTCGGAATTAAGAATTGATGAAAATATGAGGTTAATTGAAGAACTAGATGCAATCGTTGATTGAAGACTAAGAAGTTGCGACGCAAGATGGTCGAATTAGTGCTTGTCCGTTGGAAACATACGAATGGGCCAAATCTCACTTGGGAAACAGAGCGAGACATGATGAGTCGCTATCCACATTTGTTTGTTGATGTGTGATTCCGTGGACGGAATCATCCTAAGGTGAGAGAATTATAACGCCCGTGTTTCTAGGCTAGGCATTAATATTGATGTAATAGTCTAGGTTAACCTTTGTAACTCATTTTGAAATAATAAAAATGTATTATTTGAGTATTATATGGTTTATGCTTAATTGTTGTGATTTAAATGAATTAAGGATAAAATAAGAGTTAAAATGAAATATTATATAAGCCCGATATCTATACATGAAGTTGTAGTGGTCGTTACGAGGA
Organism: Lactuca sativa; assembly: GCF_002870075.4. Taxonomy (NCBI): domain Eukaryota; kingdom Viridiplantae; phylum Streptophyta; class Magnoliopsida; order Asterales; family Asteraceae; genus Lactuca; species Lactuca sativa. The sequence continues at coordinate 24,212,597 of NC_056626.2, forward strand.
TTCCGAAAATATAAAGAACGTCGAAAACGGAACTCGTATGTGAAAGATATAAATTTCTGAAGTTCAGGACACGAACTTCAACCCCTATGTCAGAGCTCACGACATGAGCATTAGTGGCTCACGACATGAGCAGGTGATAGACATCTTCCCGGTCAAGTGGCCTGATGACGAATGGCATGACATCGAGCTCACAACGTGACATTAGTGGCTCACGACGTGAGCATAGGATTTCAGCCTCCTATAAATAGAAAATGAGGCCAGCCGAGTTTTGTTGCTTAATTTCTTTCCTCTCACTCCATATTACCTTGATTTACGTGCAAGTTATACCCCCGAAGCCCCGGTATCATCCCGAGACCCGAAGCTCCGAAGATCCCGAGAAGAAAAGAGTTTCCGATCCGAAGCTCTGCCCGCGAGAAGCTCGATGTGTGAAGAGATCACAGTTTCATCGAAGAATATTGCTTTAAGAGCCGTAGTGCTATCTGAGCATCGTCTTATTAAGTGAGTGCATAGTCCCTTTCATATACATGATTTTAATACAAGTATTGATGAACGTATTAGATATATGATATGAGGAAGTGTGTAGTTGCTTTCTATAATACACATATATGAATTATACTCTATGAAATACGTGCTATGTGATTATATACTATTTGTTATGTGGTATAAGTATTGAATGAATATGTTATACACGTTTTAAGTTGTATATAAACAAGTATATTTTATCTACAAATATGTTGGGTAGAACATGGGTAGATAGTGATGTGTGATGAAATAAAAATGATGAGAGGCCTCGATGTGATTGTGACCTAGTCGTCCAACAAAATATGGATGACGACCACGGACTTTTCTAGACAGTTCAGTGGAACGCTGGCAGGCTCATAACCTGTAGGTGTAGTGAACCTGGGTGTTCATGTGTTGTATTCTATCCCCCTCATGGTTGCCTTAGGACATTCATTACCGAGGAAACCCTTTTGCAGTAGTGTCTGTCCCAATGAAAATCCTAGATTAGGTCCCTTGTAATAGTTGTTGTCATAGGGACGTAAAATGAGGATAACAGGAATGGGTAATCGGGTTATTGGTTGTTGGTGAAATTAAATATAATTATTTATTGTGGGTTGAAAACCCGATATGCTCACCAGGCTCCTAAGCCTGACCCACTCAGTTTCTTTGTATTACAGGTAGTGGCGCGAGAGCATAAGTTGGAGAACTTGTGAAGATGTTTTTGTTTATAGACCAGTAGTTGTATATAACTGTGTAAGGTCTATGTTTTATTGTATCGGAACATGACATCCCGAGTTTTGATATATAATGAAAATGCATTTCTTTAAGAAATGCTTTGATAAACCTTATTTTAGCATGTATTGTTTTGGGGACAAATTCCGCAACTCTTTTAAATAAATGGATTTACTCTGAAATTATTTTAAAAGCATAAATGAAATCGGTCTTTTCTAGCCGTGAATTTAGGGATGTCACACAGGGCCCTTATTTCACTGTTTTAAATGTTTTATGGGGGGAGGGGAAATACATACTTATCAAATGATTTTATCAAAATATATTTATAGTTATAAATATAAAATCATTTTATAAAGCTTAAAGCCTTAGGATAATATAGTTGTAGACAGTATGCCTAGTTGTAAGCTATGATATGATGCCCGGTAATCTAGGAAGAGATAATACCTAGATGTTATAATGTCCAAATCCATAGTATAATGTAGTACCTAGAAGTTATGCTGGTCAAATATAAGGATATGAACTGTACTTAGTGGTTGCTCTGCCCAAATATACTAGTTTCAATAACCATACTTATGGTATATATATGAATACTTATATATACAAAATAATTATGAGATCAAATTTAAAAATTATCAAACTAAAGATAAAAGAGTTATATTGTGATAGTTATACAAAATCCCTATGAATGATTAAGATAAAAGATAAAATAATAAATACCTAAGGTCAGTGCATTAGTGAGCTATTAATTCATCCATAGGCCTTGATTAAATTCAACATTCCTCAGATACCTATAATCGTTAATCTTGCGAGAGCTACAAAGATATATATATATATATATATATATATATATATATATATATATATATATATATATATATATATATATATATATATAGAGAGAGAGAGAGAGAGAGAGAGAAAGAGAGAGACGTATACGGGGATTGACAATCTCACATGTGATTGCTAGCTACAATCTCGACAAGATAACTTTCTTATTATTCACTATTCAACGCCCAATGAAGCGTCATGGCGGGGCAAAATTATTAGTCAAACAACGTCGATTATGGGGGTTCATGGTAATACATTAAATCATCTTAGAGTTCAGACTACCATTTGGGATGTCTTAGAATGGTAGATAAAATACATTAGGATCGTTAGCTATCCTACACAGATAGTAAATCAGGATTAATAAATATATTGTAAATGATAATAAGATAGGACCGTTAGATATCCTAAAAGATAGTAAGCTAGGGTTGATAAAATACTTTAGGAAAAGTTTTTGTAAAAGAAAAAGGATTCTTAAAATAATGCAACCTAATAAAATTCGAAAACTATAAAAACATGTGCACTCACCAACATTATGTTGACGTTTTCAAAAATCGCATGCGTTCCTAGGATGGAGTAGAGATCGAGTCAAGGAAAGATTATCAACATGAAGACTTGTTGATTTGCGTTTAGATAGGTAAATTATGATTGGTTCTATGTGATTTGGGAAATCTTTATACAATCACCACTCGACATTTTCCGCCATCGGCCGGGGAGGGTGTGACACATTGGTAGCAGCCCATCGCAACCGGTTGATGATAATAATGATGCAGATTATATCCTACTTCGACGGTCAACTAGAACTTTAGTGTTGCCAAGAATATTAAATGACTAAGAGCTAAATGCAAATCATTTAATGTTGATATTCTATGAAGAACCAAAGAATTTTATGAAAGCCAAAGTGAAGAAGAATTGGATCAATGCAATGAAGGTTGAAATTGACTCCATCGAGAAGAACAACACATGGAAACTTTTCCTCCCTCCTAAAGATGCCAAACTCATTGGCTTAAGATGGTTGTATACAACTAAAAGAAATATTGGTGGATCAATTACAATGTACAAAGCATGTCTAGTTGCTAAAAGCTACATACAAGATCAAGGTATTGATTTAGATGAAGTTTATGCATCGGTAGCTCGTCACGAGACAATAAGACTATTGATCTCTCTTGCAGCCGGGAACATATCGAAGATTCATCTCTTGGACGTAAAAATGATAGTTTTGTATGGTAATTAAAGGAAGAAATGTATGTTAGCTAATCATAAGGTTTCATGAAGCAAGGTAAAGAAACAAAAGTTTACAAATTGGCAAAAGCTTTATACGGTTTTCAACAATCTCCAAGAGCATGAAATTTGAAGCTTAATAACACGTTGAAAAATATAGGTTTTCAATGATGTATGCTAGAATATGCAGTTTATAGAAAGGTTTCAGATGGAGAATATATAACTGTTGCGGTTTATGTAGATGGTTTATTCATGACGGGAACAAGTCTTGAGTTCATAAACCAATTCAAGAAACTAACGATGTTATAGTTTGAAATGTCGGACCTTGGCAAACTATCTTGCTACTTGGGTATAGAAGTATTACAAGAAAAAGGTTGTGTAAATGTTATGCAAGAGAATTATGCCATAAAAAATCTGAAAGAAGCTGGTATGGAAGACTGTAATTCTACTAAATGTCATATGGAGCCAGGACTAAAGTTATCAAAAGCCGAAGATGAACCTGAAGTTGAAGCTACCCATTATCGAAAACTAGTGGGTTGCTTATGATATCTCTTGCACACACGTCTAAATTTAGCATACTCAATTGGAGTAGTTAGCCATGATATGCAAAGTCCAAGAGAATCTCATGCACATGCTATTAAGAAAAATTCTTCGTTACTTGCATTGTACAACATCTTATTGAATAATATACAAACGAAGTAAAGATTTAAGCAGTGTTGTAAAACTCCCCGAGTTGGCCAATTACTCTTCTGAGTACTCGCTACTCGGCCCCTTACCAAGGCGAGTTAAGAAATCCCGAGTACTCCCTGATGGGCACTGTGACATCCCCATTTTCACGGCCAGAAAAGACCAATTTTGTTTATGCTTTATAAAAATAAGAGTACCTCTTTTTATAAAAATGTTGCGGAATTTGTTCCCAGTAAAACATGATAAATACGTTATCAAAGCATTTCCGAAGAAAAGTATTTTTATTCATTTTAAAGCATTTGGGATGTCATCGTCAATACAGAAACATAAGCATAAACAGAACATACATTCATTACCACTAGTGATTTATATCTCCTTAATCTCTCAGTGTAATGTGACTTCATAACAACACCTGTGATATAAATAAACTGAGGGGGCCGGGTTGGGAAACTTGGTGAGTACATAGGCTTTTCAACCCACAATAATATAATTATTATGTTTAAACAATTAAGCAATCAACCCAACTACCCATCCCCATTATCTTCTTTATTCTTATGGATCTACCCTAAGAATCAGCTATTTCTCGTTCAGTTATTCCTAAGGATCATCCTAAGGAATCGACACAAAGTCCATCGTTTCCACGGTTTACACAACGGGCACTAAGTTTGCATAGTCGCCAGGGTTTAGGCATCAAGTCTGCATGATTACCAGGGTTTAGGTATCAAGTCTGCATGATCACCAGGGTTTAGGCATCAAGTCTGCATGATCACAAGGGTTTAGGCATCAAGTATGCATGATCACCAAGGTTTAGGCATCAAGTCTGCATGATCACCAAGGTTTAGAGTACACCGGGTGAACACATCGTTCACAACACCTATAGGTTGCGAGCCTGCTAGTGTTCCACTGGACTGTCTAGAATAGTTTGTGGTTGTCATCCATGCTCTGCTGAATGACGGGGCCATTGTTTAGGAAAAGGCTTCTCACATCGTCCACCTCTCACCCTCACCTCTTGGTCTATAACACCTCTCAACTCATCATCCAACTCATACTCCATCTATTACATCTACCCATGTTTACCCCAACATTATCGTAGATATAAAAATACGTATACAGTTTAAATCATTTAAAACATGTATAAAATCATTCATCTAGCATAGACAGCAAGTACTCAGATAATATGCACACATAGAATGTAATTTATATAAAATACTTCATATCTATGTGTAAGATTAAAGGGACCATGCACTCACCTGAAAGGTGGTGACTCTGCACTTGAACAACGCTTCGTTATCTCAAAATAATTTTCCCTTGACAAAACCTAGTATCAATACCACTAGGGTTTAGTCTAAAGTTAACCACGACTAATTAATAGTCTAGCTATTATTATTATTATATAAGCGTTAAACAATGCTCTATATAACTCATAATAATAACCCAAATAATTATTTTAAGGGACCTAATAACATTACTATAATTATTAAAAAGCTATATTTAAAATAGCGTAGGCGTAGCTCACTTACGGCGGGTTTTAAAGAAAACCAGGATCCGCTGGAGCAGCATTCCCGATCCGAAAGGCTCTTCTTCTTGGAGCCGTCGGGCGCTCCGGGGCTTCCGCCTCGTGCTAGGGAGGTTCCGTAGGCTTTTCGGGGTGTTTCGGGGGCTAGAGAGAGGTTCTAGAGAGAGGGAAAGAAGTAGGAAGGTGTGAGAATGAATGGAGGCCTCACCACTTATTTATAGGGGATGGAGGAAGGTTCATGTCGTGAATTTTTGATATTCACGTCGTGAGACAGGCTGGCTACAGCCAGACGCAGCCTGGTGCTGACACGTGGCATTGCACATAGGGTGGAAATCAGCCGATTTTCAAAAATTCATAACTTTCGCATACGAACTCCGTTTTCGATGTTCTTTTTATCCACGCGTAGGTAAAAATAATATCTATAACTTTAATTTAGACTCTGTTGGCTATTTATCGACCGATCTTAAATTTAACGGTAGGAGGAGATTAGACTGCTAAATGACCGCGAAGAATTCGTAACTCCTTCATACGGACTCCGTTTTTGTCTATTTTTTTTACCGTTTAGTTCCTATTAATGAGATATTCGACTATCATTAAGGTTGCGTAAGCCAAAAACCGCTCGAACTAAAATTCGAGTTTTAGGTCGTGCACTGCTATGCCAAATCTTAGAAAAATCATAACTTCCTCATACGAAGTCAGATTTGGGCATTCTTTTTTTGTATGTTCTCGATTTAATGTATACTACAAATTTTGTTTAGATCACTAAGGATAAAAAGTCATCTATCTTAAATTCACTACTTACGTCTCCCGGTGTCGTGCCGGTTTTGCCGAAAAACTTCGACGGGCCATAACTTCTTCGTTATAACTCGGATTTCGGCGTTCTTTATATGTACGGAACCCTTGAGACATATTATACAACTTGGTTAAGATTATTTATTCTAAATAATCATTTGTCAAAAAGTCGTTTTCGACCCCTATTATCTCTAAATGGACTAGCCCGGATCTACGGGTGTTACAATTATCTCCCCCTTAGGATGATTACGTCCCGGAATCATCAACGAAACAGGGCTCACATGATGACTCTATACGTTATCTCTTCATACTAAGTAATAACCGTAACTGATGTTCCTTCGAACGAGTATCTAACTCTAAGACTTCCTGACTGCAGGCGGTGCCCGATCTTGGACCCGCTCTCTATCTCATGTTAGACTTTTAGTCATGATCTTCATGTCACAATATCGATCTTTATTGGAGACTCCTTCTTTAACAAACTTGAGATAAGTTTCTTCCTTCGATTATCATAATAGACCGATGGGTCATGTTCTAATGACTTCTCATCATATGATGCATTGCTTGGACTCAGGTCTTTTAGAGTCAAATTCCATAACAAACTATACCTTCCTTCATGTTCTAATTACATCTTAAAAGGTAGCATTTATAGCTAGAAGAAACCGTTGCGATACCTCTACCGAGCATTTCAATTATCTTTTACTTTAATCCTATGGATTAAGTCAAATGTTACATCGAAATTGGTTCTCTTAACCACGTAACATACTCATCGTTGTCGGACTCAATTTGATATGACCACTAGGGTCGGAATAACAACAATCTTCTTAGTCATTACTGAAACGATGGTAACGACATGCTTGAATAAAATGGACTCAATTATTGGCTTCTTGGTAACCTTGTGACTTTCCCTGATCCTAGCGTGAGTCCTGTGCTTCCGGTAGTATATGTTGGATTAGTGTCTAAGGCTGTAACTATATTTGGTAAGTACTTGACCTGGTTGTGCATGGTCCTTTTGGGTTTCCTTCACCATAGCAACTTGATGGGGTGATTTAGAGAGAATAGATATTATTATTAATGTATTATAAGAATAATATGTTAAAAGAATAATAATATTATTTGATTAATATAAGTCATAAATTAATTAGGAATTAATTTGGTGACTTAAAGAGATTAATTGAATAAAGGGGTATAAACTGTCAAATGTGTGAAAGTTGTATTTTGAGCCAAGAACCCTTATGGATATGGGTTGGACGATTTTAGGATGTAGATCACCTAGAAATCGTCCAAGGGCCTATCTAGAAGAGGATTTGGATTGCTTTGAGGCTAAGTTATCCAATTAGGGTTTTAAGGTGAAACCCTAGGAGCTTACAGTATAAATAGACCCATAGGGTTGAGGAAATCCGCCAACCTTGCTATTGGAGTAACCCTAGAGCCGATTTCCCTCTTCCCAATCTCTCTCATATCATCTTCTTGCTAGTTGGTGTTTGTAAGCCATTAGAGGAGTGACATTTGTGACTCTAAGCTCCAAGAAGAAGAAGGTTTTCAAGCAACTAACTCAAGGTATCATTCTAGATCTGTTTTCATATGTTTTAATTGTTAGTTTACATTAGATCTAGCTATGAAACTCTTGGATATGTTGCATGTTCAATTAGTGAAACCTAGATCCAAGCTTTAGGGTTGTATGTGCACATAGGTAAAGTTCTTATGTCCAAAACCCATCAGTGGTATCAGAGCCATGATTGTTTTCGATTGAATATGATGCTTAACTGTTTTACTTGCTGAAAATCGTTTGTCTTGCCCTCTGTTGACCCAACTCGGCGAGTTAGTGTTTGGACTCTGCGAGTTGGCCCTACTCGGCGAGTCCAAAGCTTAAGTCGGCAAGTCCGAGCGTCAGACAGAGGATAATTCGGGATTTTGATGCTGTTTTGTCTTGGATTGATACCTAAATCGGTTTATTATGTAAAAATCCGAATTTTAACTTAATTTAATGATTATCGTTGACATAAATATAGATAATTTCAAATCTTTTAAATATTGATTATTTATATGATAAATATTGGACTATTTAAGATTATTTGGTAATTATCTAATGACTGAAATTGAGTTAAGGTCAAATATAGATAATTATGAAATTAATTGTTTAATTTGAATTATTTTTTATTTGATCCCTATTGTTTTTGTAAAGTTCAATTTTATCCCGAAATTTTGAAATTTGAATTTTGTGATTAATAGTTTAATTTAGAAGAATTTAAATTTCAACCCCTAGAGTTTTACAAGTTTAAAATCCAACCCTATACTATTATATTATTAAAAGCTTAATAAATATATAAGTAAAATTAAAATGCTAGTCTTACCGTTAGTAGGCCTCATTCACGAAGTCGGTCTATAAGGTGGGTATAAGGTTGCTGCCTATAAAATGGCGCTTAATGGGTGTACACTCACACCCACCGCTTGCTTGACCGGTGGAGGGTCGTTAGCGAAACGGATAGGATAGGGCAACTCTCTCTCCTCATTAATAAGTATAATGAACCTAAAAAGTAACTAAACTATTTTATAAAATTCCCAATCTTATTTACTTTAGGAAAAGTGAATTGATGCAATCCCATGAAATTGCACTTTGCACCCTTGCTAAAAAGTCAGTGGAGCGTGTGTGGTTTACCGACACACTAATTGGTTCTAAGCAAAGGTGGCAAAGGGTGATTCATTGTTTATCATAGTTCGATGGAGCGTGTGTGGTTTACCAGCACATCGAATAGATGATTGTAACAATGAAGGCACCATGTAGATTTGCATGGTAATTCACACCCGCTTTGTGATCCTCGGTATCCCAGTCACAAACTAGAGGGGCATATCGAGATTTAAACATGACATTGAAGATTTCAATGAATCTCTAAAATCTAGGAATTCTCAATAAAAACTTAAGGTTATGTTTTTGTGGTGAAGAATTAGTGAATTGTCATTCACTTACCTCCAAATTGTTTGCATGATTGAATTATGACATCCCTTTTCTAATATGTAAATAATGTTGTTGGGTCCTAGCCCTAATTTTTTTATTTTGGGTGTTTAATTAGGGATCCAAATTCTAATCAAACTTTGTCCTTTCTATTTGTAGATGTCGAATGCAAACAACGTTGTTGCTAACTCATTCATGTTAATGATGATGGGTTTTGGTCATAAGAACATCCTATGTGCTCATACAAACCCTAATGCTTGGATCTAGGTTTCTCTATTGTACATGCAAGTTATCCAAGACTATAAACCCTAATTCTAGCATACAATTAATCATATTAACATAATAATGGGTTTAAGTTATTACCTTGATTGTTATGTAGCAATAACAATCACAATTCCTGCTTGTATTGACTTTAGAAAGCTTAGAGTCACAAATGTCACTCCTCTAATGGTTCACAAACACCAAGAGCAAGAGGATGAGGAGGAGAGAGGATGGAGGCTGCCCAAAAAGTGTTCTAACCCTAGAAGAGAAGTTCCCCACGTTTTTGAGCCTTAAGGGTTCTATATATAGTGAGGCTATTAGGGTTATCTAACAAGGAAACCCTAATTTGGATGCTTAAGCCCTAAGCAACCCATTGACTCCTTTAATTAAGGCCTTGGACGATTTCTCATGGGTTTCCCCATAGAATTCGTCCACTCCTCAATATATGGCAATCCATAGCCCAATTTGCAATTATCTTATAATTACAATTCCAGTCCCTTAAGTTTAATTAATCTCTTTTAGTCACAAAACTAATTACCAATTAATTATTGACTAATATTAATTAAACAATATGATTTCTCCTTTAATATATTATTCCCATAATATATTAATAAATCATATTTAATCCTTTCTCTCCATAATTCATCCTATCAAGTTACTTTGGTAAAGGCAACCCAAAAGGACCATGCACCATCGGGTCAAGTACATACCAAAATAGTTATGGACTTAGACACTAATCCAACAGTCTCCCACTTGGATAAGTCTAATAACTATTATGCGTATGACTTTAGATCCTGATCTGCAATCGTAGCTTTCCAAAGCCGCTGTCAACTCTGATCCTACCAGATACACGTGTCCTTTAGATAAGGGATCATATATTCCTCCATTCTAGATATCATATAAAACATGATTTCTAATCATTATCTCTATACTATTTCTCGAATTCCAATTTATGACGACTGACTAATTGAACAAATCAAATTAGCCCTAGCCCGGCCGAGCATTTACGTTCGTCATCACTAAATCATCGAGGGGCCCACAGATATCGCTTTTATCCTACTTTGGATAAAAGGAACGGATAAACTTTGATACAATTCTTGCTTGCACTCACTCACCGAATCACACACAACAATATGTTTTATGACACCAAGTTACTAGTGCATTTACATATTATCAATGTGCAACCGATTTGCAAGATACAACTCACACATCTTGGTTTCAAGAATATAAGATGTTATCGTCTCACCAATCACTCGTGATACAATTCATGGAGTGATCCAAGTGAGCGTAGGTTTAATCTAATGCTCAAATCATATTCATAAGCACTCATGAACGTTGCAGCAAACATTTGCTTATGTCTAATACTCTTATACAATCCACACACCAATTCACGACAGTCTTCAATCATACCTACTTCCAACATATGAACGACTGTGGCCCGTTCGAATAATTTTACTGTTCTCAACCAATTAAATTATTCAGGAAGTCAAAACATGCAAAGTGAAACACAAGAATAATACTAATCCCATATGGCCTCAAACCTTTGAGCATAAATAAAACACCTTTTATTTATCACCATATCGATTACTCATTATTTGTTGTTTCGGGTAATCAACTTCTTACTGAAATTATTACTACACTTGTCCCATGCTCCTTGCATGCACACAATGTTTACCTATGGATCTTACTTTGTGAAATAGATCAAATTGAACACATTTCCAATCATACTGATTTCACAACTCCGAATCCTTTTCACAAGTGAAAAAATATCAAATTCTTGCCACTTATGGAATATGTTAGATTCTAACATTTTATGCAACGATCCTTTTGTAATGTCACTGCACTAAAGTCACAATGACTATTTCCAATGAAATTACAAAGTCCTCTATTGGAGATTATTACAATACAATTCCTTAGATATGATGTCACTCACTCAAAGTACATTCCTTTGAACATCCTTTTGCATAAAAGTTTCTAATCTAGACATAGATTTTCAATATTCAATTCCCAATATGAACACGTTTCCATATTTTCCATATGACAACTCATTCTTAATAGAATCTTATCTATTCATAATAATGTCGATATGGTCCATCAATATCATGTTTCCAACTACTCACAAGCGACCAATCCTCGGCGAACTTTGGATTGTCCTTTGATAGTTGTTTAATTATCTTAGTCAAAACCGATTCTTGTCCTTTTTCCCTCTAAATGCACTAGACATTTGAAAATTTTTAGAATGGTCAAATATTATAGCATTTGCAATCGATCCTATACCAGAAGTGTATGGGACACAATGCATAATGTCTTACATAAAGATTTGATACTTTATCAATCTTCTGCCATAATATTTTATGTGCTACGTTCTCAAAATTCGAACTATGAAGAGGAATGTCGTAATCATAATCGATTTTTTGAGAACACACTATGTATCCTTGACTAAATTTATTAACATTCTACAACCTACGTCTTTAGATTTGAAATAAAGCATAATATTCTCTCCCTTAATTATAGTAAAACAACTATTCAACCCTTACAACTTTGCAAGGTATGACTCTTGTTTTCTATAATTAATATTGCTAACTTGAAAGACTTGCCTTAATAATCGTACAATCATAACATTTATGCTCCCACTATCAAGATGATTATTATAAACATAACACTTATGCTCCCACTAGCTTTGACATGTATTCAGAAACCAGCTTAACTTCTAGAAAAACAATACTTATTGAATTTCTTAAGTTTATGTTTGTAATACCTAATGCTTTGATAATCCTTTATCTAAGCTTATACACCTTTCCCTTAGATAGCTCATATGTGTCTCTTAAATAATTTAGACTAATTTCCAAATCTCACAATTCAAATTATGGAAAGGGATACCGTAACCATAATCGAATTCGAGATTCCAATTTTCACAATCACTATCTTCTTAAAATCTCTTTTAGTGAAAGCATTTCCTCACAGTCATTTTCTTGAAGGAGGGAATCTTATGACACTTAGATTTTAGTGGTGTATGTGTTCCTATCCATGTGAATTTGTCAAAACCAAAGTTCACGACAAATTCAAACTCATATGGACCGAACTTTCTTAGTCTTGATTTCTTGCTTTATGGTAGCACAGCTGCCCACCATGTCTTCCAAGTAGTTAAGCATCTCACCTTTTCCTATCAATGTACCTTTCATTGATCAAGGTCCTTGCCTTTTATGCATTCAAATGAGAACTCATAGGACTCGCATACATAATTAACTCAATTGGAACAACACATAAACAAAATAATGTCAACACGATAGGTTGTAAACCTCAACTCGTGTGCTAGTGATGATCGATAAGGTTTATTTGATTTGTTCTTGAAACCTTTCAAGACCATTAAGACTCCCACTGACTCCTTGACATATAAGATTCTCTTGTCAATAACCATTTCTTGACAAACAAATATTCAAGAGTTAGTGTAGCTTTTATCAAAACACTTCATAAATTGGTCCTAGTTGGTCTTTGTCTTATCCAAGACATCACAACTTTACACATTTGATGAATGTTATAAACCTTCTTAATACTTTTTCACTCAATGTCACAATCTTAACTCTAAGACTTGTTTTGGAATGAAGTATGATTGACTTCTTGATTTAACCATTTCTTCAATTCTTGATTCCTCTTCTCAGACATACAATTGTACTAAGACTTACTTAGAGGATCAATTGAGATATGGTTGTTAATCATTAAGACCTATCATAAAGCATAAAAGGTACTCTCCCTTCTTCTTAGAATGGAGAAACTTTTATCTTTTTGCCTACTTGATTCTTCTTATTCGTTCTGCTATTGATTTAAACCTTTTCAATTAATTCATAATTACACTTAATCTTATGAGTATAATCATATTTACTAAACCTTTAGTAAATCATGACGAATATCTTTGTTACATTTGCGGTGGACTGAATCAATAAGCAACTTTGTGTACTTGATCTCCTAGTCCTTCACTTGACACTTTGTCAATGAATGAGTCTAATTTCCAAATATGAAATTTCTAATTCATCATGCAACCAAGTTGCGTGATTCCAAATTTCTGTCCAATTGAAACTTGGGCGATGAGAAACTCTCCCTATTTGGTAAATTCTCGACTTTTTCACAAAACATCATAATTAAGAATCAAATCCATGCGATGTAGAACTATGCAAACATCAATTTTTCATAACGATTTCATTGCAAGGAAATAAATGAATAAACAAATAAGTCAAATCAAAATTTATTTTATTCATAAAAGCAGCGAAAAACATTTGCCCTTACAATGCAAAATCCATTGAAAAACTATGTAGTCTAATATTCCTAACAATTCTATCATAACTATCTAAGCTCAAAATCTAATATTCAAGTCCATGCGATCGAGATCCATTTCTTTGTGATTAGACTCATCTTGCTCCTTCATCAAGCTTCCTCTCTTTTCATTGATCCTGCAAAACATTCAAATGCAATCTTATCACATCATGTATTAAGAATCAACGAATAGGAACTTAATGGAGTTAGATAGTGGATTTTACCTGAAGCACAACCATACTCTTTGACTCTCCCATCTTTGGAATCTTTAGGATCTTAGGGCAGACTTCTATCCAACGCCCTTTCTCTTGGTAGCAAACGCAGGTCGTTTCTCCTAGAACGTCCTCGGAAGCATGGTTGGTTGACTTTCCCAACAAATACGCTCCATTGCTTCGCCAAATCATTTCTAATTCATCAGCAATGAGCATGTAAGTTAGGTCAATGAGGTTATCGTCGTGATCCATCATATAATACTTTCTTTTGAACTCATTATATGATTCAGGGAGTGACTGCAAAACCCAGTTCACAGCCAACTCATCCAGGAATGACACACCCAACATTATCAACCTATCAATGTGTGATTTCATTCCTAGAACGTGGGCACACACGGGTTTACCATCTTCATGTTTCATTTCCAATAGGGCTTTAGTGATATTGAACCTTTCAATTCTTCGATCTTGTGGATTAGGGAGAACAATTGGAGGGGGTGGAGGAAGTGAAGCATGATTTCTTGTTCCTCGATCGAATCGTGGAATACCATTTTCATGTGGAATGCTTGTTCCACAGGATTTGGGAAGACCATAGTTGTCGAACTTTGACATCTACAAAACGGGAGAAACAAATTCAAGTTAGTTGATCGATTGAGTCCTTAGTAAATCACCCAAATGAGATACTAAGGCTAGGACCCAACACAATATTCTAAAACTCGGGAGAGGGATGTCGTAACCCAAATTGCAGAACATTTGAAGGTAAGTGAATGACGACTCACTAATTTCCACCATGAAAAACGAAAAAGAAATTTAAGTTTTAAATCTATGAAAACTCCTAGATCCTATGAGATTCATTGAACATATCAATGGCATGTTTAAATCTCGATATGCCCCTCTTGTTTGTGACTGGGATGCCGAGGATCGCAAAGCGGGTGTGAATAACCATGCAAACTTACATGGTGCCCTCACATCTTACAGTCACCTATTCGATGTGCCGGTAAACCACACACGCTCCACGGAACTATGAAAAACATTGAGTCGCCCTTTGCTACCTTTGCTTAGAACCATTTAGTGTGCCGGTAAACCACACACGCTCCACTAACGTCTTCGCAAGGGCACAAAGTGTAATTTCATGGAATTGCATCAATTCACTTTTGCCTAAGTAACTAAGATTGGGAATTTGAAAACATTTAGTTACTTTTGTACTTCATTATACTTATAATGGAAGGTTTTTGTCCTATCCTACCCGTTCGGCTAATGACCCTCCACTAGTCAAGAGTGCGGTGGGTAAGAGTGGATACCCATTCAATCGCCATTTTATAGGCAATTTCCTTAAACACCCCTTATACACCAGCTTCGTGAATGAGGCCTACTAACGGTAAGACTTGACACTTTACTCATACATATATAATATTAGAATTTTAATGATATATATAGTATAGGGTGTATTTTACACTTTTAAAATACTAGGTGGTATAATTTAATAATTATACACTTTAATTAATTAATAAAACCATAAGGGTGTGATTTGAACTTTTCAGAACAATACTAGGGTTTTAGAATTTAACAATCCTAATTAAACTTTTAATCAACTTTTAAATTCCAAAACTTGAGGACAAGTTATGAAACATTTCAAAACATTAGGGTTTAGAATTTAAATATACATCAAAATTAAACTATTAATCAAAATTTAAATTCCAAAACTTGAGGGCAAGTTTTGAAACCTTTTTCAAAACATCAGGGTTTCAACTATTTAAATTTCAAAACAACAAAATTTTTGAGTTCAAATTTAAACTATAAAACCTAAAGGGGAAAATATGAAACTTTTCATAACACAAGGATCAAATAACAAATAATCTTAATTAACATTTAATCATATAATTATCCATATTTAATTTATTTAATGATTTCTTGCAAAACAATTTACCAATTTAATCAAAATAATTAATCAATTATCACATAAGGAAACAAACATTTTATTAATTGATAAATATCTTCAATTAGATCAAGAATATAGTCATATATATCATAAAATCGGATTTATATTGATCTAATATGATAAAGGCAAGTATCTCAAGGACAAACAGCAAGAAATCCTGAAAATAGCTCCATCTGACGCTCGACCTCGCCGAGTACCCCCATGGACTCGCCGAGTAGGGGGCAACTCGCCGAGTCCATCATGCAGAACCACAAAAATCGAATTTTTCCAACATACAAGGCATCAATACAATAGAAACCAATCTAGGCTCTGATACCACTGATGGGTTTTGGTCATAAGAACATCCTATGTGCTCATACAAACCCTAATGCTTGGATCTAGGTTTCTCTATTGTACATGCAAGTTATCCAAGACTATAAACCCTAATTCTAACATACAATTAATCATATTAACATAATAATGGGTTTAAGTTATTACCTTGATTGTTATGTAGCAATAACAATCACAATTCCTGCTTGTATTGACTTTAGAAAGCTTAGAGTCACAAATGTCACTCCTCTAATGGTTCACAAACACCAAGAGCAAGAGGATGAGGAGGAGAGAGGATGGAGGCTACCCAAAATGTGTTCTAACCCTAGAAGAGAAGTTCCCCACGTTTTTGAGCCTTAAGGGTTCTATATATAGTGAGGCTATTAGGGTTATCTAACAAGGAAACCCTAATTTGGATGCTTAAGCCCTAAGCAACCCATGGACTCTTTAATTAAGGCCTTGGACGATTTCTCATGGGTTTCCCCATAGAATTCGTCCACTCCTCAATATATGGCAATCCATAGCCCAATTTGCAATTATCTTATAATTACAATTCCAGTCCCTTAAGTTTAATTAATCTCTTTTAGTCACAAAACTAATTACTAATTAATTATTGACTAATATTAATTAAACAATATGATTTCTCCTTTAATATATTATTCCCATAATATATTAATAAATCATATCTAATCCTTTCTCTCCATAATTCATCCTATCAAGTTACTTTGGTGAAGGCAACCCAAAAGGACCATGCACCATCGGGTCAAGTACATACCAAAATAGTTATGGACTTAGATACTAATCCAACAAATGAGTCTTTGCCAAAACATGACCTTCAATGGTACTAAAGCGCGAGGCAAGAGCCCTACGAGATCGTCACTAACATGATCACTGCTAAGATGGGAAATGGAGAATCATTGACTGTGCACTTGCAAAAGATGCAACGATATGTTGATCGTCTTCGCAAGTTAAATGTTAACTTTGGGGAGGATTTGGCCATCGACATTGTTCTTCATTCATTTCCTTCATGCTACAACCAATTTAGGATGACCTACCACATGAACAAGGAAGAGGTCACCCTAGGCAAACTCCAAGGACTCCTAAGGACTGCTGAGAGCAATCTAAAGGACAAGTCTGTTGCACCAACTCCCACACCAACCACTGCTCCTGTTTTGGCTTTAGGGCAGGGAAGCGGCAAGAAGAGGAAGGCTCCGTCAAAGAGCCACCGCAAGGGAAAATCCCAAGATGGTTCCTCTTCTAGTGGGACCAAAGTTGATCCCGCTAAGCCCAACTCTAACCTGAAGGAGGCAGAGTGCCATCATTGCCACAAGATAGGGCATTGGAAGAGAAGCTGCCCGGAATATCTGCAAGCCATCAAGGATGGAAAGATCAAGCCATCTTTTGCAGGTCTATACACAATCAAATCTAGTAATTCATCTCACACTATTTCTTGGGTTCTTGATACAGGATGTGGTTACCACATTTGTTCTGATTTGTAGGGACTAAGAAGAGATAGAGATGTGGAGCAAGGAAGAATAAATCAAATCATGGGAAATAGAAGATCGTCGCCTGTCACCAAGATTGGAGTATATTCTTTAGTGCTTAGTAATGGATTAGGTTTAGATTTAAATAATTGTTGCTACTCGCCAGATATGGCAAAAAACATCATTTCATTTCATGGTTTGTTTAGACAAGGATTTAGATACTCGTTTAATAATATGAATGGTTCTATTTATGCTTATCTAAATGGTGTTTTATACTTTGAAGCAATGCCTTTTAATGGAATTTATGAAACTGTTATGGTTGTAGATAACCTAGGAAATGATGTGCTATGTATAGATTCTTCCAATAGTATGGATAAAGCATCTTCGTGGCATTGTCGTCTTAGACATGTCAACAAGAAACGCATAGCCCAAATCCAAAAGGATGGAGTGTTGGAGTCATTCGACCTTAGGGAAGATGACACGTGTGAATCTTGTTTACTTGGAAAGATGACCAAGTCACCCTTCACTGGCACTTGTGAAAGGGGTGAGGGTTTATTGGATCTCATACATACCAATGTATATGGGCCCTTTAGATCCACCACAAAGGATGGAAACCGCTTCTAAATGACTTTCACCGATGATTATAGTAGATATGGGTATATTTACTTAATAAAGCACAAGTCTGAAACGTTTGAAAAGTTCAAAGAGTTCAAGAATGAAGTGGAGAATCAATTGGGCAGGAAAATCAAGATGCTTCGATCCGATCGAGGAGGAGAGTACCTAAGTCTTGAATTCCACGACTATCTCAAGGAATGTGGAATAGTTTCGCAATTAACGCCACCTAGGACACCGCAGTTAAATGGTGTGGCGGAAAGGCGCAATCGAACCTTTTTGGACATGGTTCGTTCTATGATGAGTCGTGCTTCACTACCTATCTCATTTTGGGGGTATGCCTTAGAGACTACCGCCCATATCCTTAACCGAGTCCCTACAAAGAAGGTTGCCAAAACACCTCACGAGATGTGGACAGGGAAAGGTCCCTCGTTGGCACATATCAAAGTTTGGGGTTGTGAAATTTTCGTACGACGAGAAACTCATGACAAGCTCGAACCTCGTAGTGAGCGATGTATTTTCATCGGCTACCCGCAGAAATCCTTTGGATATCTCTTCTATAGACCGAGTGACAATGTTGTCTTTGTTGCGAGGAGAGAGGTTTTCTGAGAGAGAGAGAACTCATAAGCCAAGGAGACAATGGGAGGCAGATCGATCTTGAAGAGATTCAAGAGCCGAGTGATGAAGGAACCTCTACTGCTGGCGTTCAACCCGGGGAGGAAACTCCGATTGAACCAATTGACGAGTCATTACCTCTTAGACGTTCCGAAAGAGTTAGAGTTCAACCCCAGTTGTATGGTTTTCATATTACTACCGAAGGGGACACGTATATTAGTGATAGTAGACTAATAAATTTAGATGAATCTAATTGCTATAAGGAAGCCATGGCAGGCCCGGAGTCTGCAAAATGGAAAGAGGCAATGGACAGCGAGATTCAGTCTATGTATGACAACCAAGTTTGGAATTTGGTTGAAAATATTCCCAGACGTAAGACGGTTGGGTGCAAATGTATCTTCAAGAAGAAGACCAACATGGATGGGAATGTGCATACATACAAGGCGCGATTGGTTGCGAAGGGCTTTACTCAAACTCCCGGAGTTGACTATGATGAGACATTCTCACCAGTTGCGAAGATTAAATCTATTAGGGTGATGCTAGCTATTGCTGCATTTCATGATTATGAGATATGGCAAATGGATGTCAAGACCGCTTTCCTTAATGGGAAGCTGGCTGAGGATGTTTACATGGCTCAGCCAGAAGGTTTTGTCGACCCGAAGCATCCAAATAGAGTGTGCAAGCTTGAGAAGTCCATTTATGGACTTAAGCAAGCATCTCGCAGATGGAATCTTTGTTTTGATGAGAAAGTCAAAGAGTTTGGATTTGTATGAAGCGAAGATGAATCATGTGTATATGTCAAAGCCAGTGGGAGCATAGTTAGCTTTCTCGTTTTGTATGTCGATGACATACTGCTCATAGGAAACGACGTCCCGACTCTGAAGGAGGTAAAGTCCTGGCTCGGGAAGTGCTTCGCTATGAAGGACCTCGGAGAGGCTTCCTATATTTTGGGGATAAGGATAGTGAGAGAAAGAAGTAAGAGACTAATAGGACTTAGTCAGAATACTTACTTAGATAAGGTACTAAAACATTTTAGTATGGAAAACTCGAAGAAAGGAGAACTACCGATACAGAGTAACATCAAGTTGAGTAAGACTCAAAGTCCGAGTACCGAAGCCGAGATAGCTGAGATGAGCTGAGTACCTTACGCTTCCGTAGTTGGCTCGATCATGTATGCTATGAATTGTACTCGGCCTGATGTGGCCTTTGCTTTGAGCATGGTCAGTAGATATCAAGGGAATCCTGGCAGAGCGCATTGGATTGCGGTCAAGAACATCCTTAAGTACCTTCGGAGGACCAAGGAATGGTTTCTAGTCCTTGGAGAGAGTGATGACTTAAAGGTGCGAGGGTATAGTGACGCCATTTTTTAGACCGACAGGGACAACTACCGTTCGCAGTCAGGATGGGTCTTTACCCTTAATGGAGGAGCAGTAACTTGGAAAAGTTCCAAACAGGAAACTGTAGCTGATTCAACGTGCGAATCAGAGTATATTGCAGCGAGTGAAGCGTCAAAGGAGGCAATATGGTTGAAGAACTTCATTGGCGATCTTGGAGTTGTGCCTGCCATAAAGGAGCCTATGGAAATTTTCTGTGATAATGAAGGAGCGGTTGCCTTGACCAAGGAACCGAGGGATCATGGTAGATCTCGGCATATCAACAAAAAATATCACTTTATTAGACATCGAGTAGAAGAAGGACACCTCGTGGTCAAGACGATATCATCAGAAGATAACCCAGCAGATCCACTTACGAAGGGACTGAGCAGGGTTAAGCACTTGCAGCATGCTAGGAGTATTGGGCTGAAGGGTGATATTAGTATAGATTAGATAGTATTAGAAACGTGTGATAGATAAATGTAATTCACATTTGATGATTGAATAAAGGAGTATTATTTATAAGTAATGTTACCGCATTATGTTAATTGTTTAGCTATTGTTTCACTTTGCATATTTTACTTCCAGAATAATTGAGTTTGTTAAGAATAATCGAATTATTCAAACAGTCCACAATCGTTCATATGTTGGAAGTAGGTATGAATGAAGATTGTCATGAATTGGTGTGTAGATTGTCTAAATGGTATTAGACATAGCAAAGGTTTGCTGCAACGTTTATGAGTGCTTATGAACAAGTTTTGAGCATTGGAATAAACTCGCGCTTGCTGGAATCACTTTGGAGTGATCGCAAGACAATAATATCATATGGTCTTGAAACCTAGATATATGGTTTATTATTTACTAATTGATTGTACATTGATAATGCGAAACCACATCAGTAAATTGATGTCATAAAACGCATTGTTGTGTATAGTTGGTTAGTCGATAAGTAAATGCATATAAGTCGAAGTTTATTTGTTACTTTTATCCTAAGAAGGTAAGAGCGATATCACGGCCGCTTGATGATTTGATTTGACTTATATGTTGGGCCCGGTCAGGACTGAATTGATGTGTTCAATTAAGTTCTATGTCAAATAAATTTGAGATCGAGAAAATAGTTGTTGGACAATGAGTATGACAATGTCTCATGAAATCGTCTGCACAATATCAAAACAGAGGACTGTACGATCTCTTATCTAAAGGACAGGTTACTGATATGATCAGAGTTGACAGCGTCTTTGAGAGCTACGATTGCTAATCGGAATGTGTTTGCATTTATAGTTACTAGACTTATCCAAGTGGGAGACTGTTGGATTAGTGTCTAATGCTGTAACTATATTTGGTAAGTACTTGACCCGGTTGTACATGGTCCTTTTGGGTTGCCTTCACCATAACAACTTGATAGGGTGATTTACAGAGAAGAGATATTATTATTAATGTATTATAAGAATAATATGTTAAAAGAATAATAATATTATTTGATTAATATAAGTCATAAATTAATTAGGAATTAATTTGGTGACTTAAAGAGATTAATTGAATAAAGGGGTATAAACTGTCAAATGTGTGAAAGTTGTATTTTGAGACAAGAACCCTTATGGATATGGGTTGGACGATTTTAGGATGTAGACCACCTAGAAATCGTCCAAGGGCCTATCTAGAAGAGGATTTGGATTGCTTTGAGGCTAAGTTATCCAATTAGGGTTTTAAGGTGAAACCCTAGGAGCTCACAGTATAAATAGACCCATAGGGTTGAGGAAATCGGCCAACCTTGCTTTTGGAGTAACCCTAGAGCCGATTTCCCTCTTCCCATTCTCTTTCATATCATCTTCTTGCTAGTTGGTGTTTGTAAGCCATTAGAGGAGTGACATTTGTGACTCTAAGCTCCAAGAAGAAGAAGGTTTTCAAGCAAGTAACTCAAGGTATCATTCTAGATCTGTTTTCATAAGTTTTAATTGTTAGTTTACATTAGATCTAGCTATGAAAGTATTGGATATGTTGCATGTTCAATTAGTGAAACCTAGATCCAAGCTTTAGGGTTGTTTGTGCACATAGGTAAAGTTCTTATGTCCAAAACCCATCAGTATATGCATCTACTATCTTTCACACCTACTCATACTCGTCCCAAGTATTGTCTCGCAGTCCCCAAGTCCTAAAATCACAAAACAATTTAACACATACGAGTGTGTCCAAATAATCATAAAAATTTCCATAGACTCTACTAGGACTTCTTCCATGCGTATCTTCAATCACCAATTCTGCTTCAACTCGGTTGGTGATGGAAATTCCAGATGATAGGAAAACATTAGGAATTACACCAATCGTTCTATCATCCCGCCAATCAAATGTGTACATTCAGGTGTACCGTACTTCTCTAGATGTACTGCTATTTTATCAAACGTATTCTAATGGCAAGATACCTCTCTTATGATATTTTCCGATATGTATCATTCACTATCGTAAGCCATCTCATTTCCTCTATTTTCTCAGTCTATCATGGTTCGCATCACTTCCTGAACTTATGCCATTGTGATAGGTTCGGGTGCAGACGCAACGACCAATGCATGACCCATCACATTCTTAGGCTCAGGTTGTCATCTTCCTCGGATATTTCCTAGTATGTCTTCACCATGGCATTTTGTACACCCAAGCAGACGTTCAATGTACCGAGGAAAAAATTTTAAGATAGGAAAGAGTTTATTTAGGATAGAAGTATAGATCTCCTTGTCACACCGAAAAGTTATATGCCAGTTCTAATACCTTAATCAAACGTTTACAAATCTGAACACATAAATTTTCCAGATCTGGTCGGCAACAGACCATAGATCCGAACAAATAATAGCATATAAGACATCTTTATAGCTATAACATAAAACATTTAGCACATAAAAAATTTTAGGCATCTTTCCTAAAATAAACTAGTCTTGTGTCTAAAATATAGCAGACACTCATCTCATAATCATCGCTTAGTATTCTAAGTTTAAGTCTAGAAATTTCCTACAAATTCCTAGCTCTCTTAAACTAATGCTCTGATACCAACTGTGACATCTCCATTTTTACGGCCAGAAAAAACCGATTTTGTTTATGCTTTATAAAAATCAGAGTACCTCTTTTAATAAAAATGTTGCGGAATTTGTTCCCTGTAAAACATGATAAATACGTTATCAAAGCATTTCCGAAGAAAAGTTTTTTTATTCATTTTAAAACATTTGGGATGTCATCGTCAATACAGAAACATAAGCATAAATAGAACTTACATTCATTATCACTAGTGATTTATATCTCCTTAATCTCTCAGTGTAATGTGACTTCATAACAACACCTGTGATATAAATAAACTGAGTGGGTCGGGTTGGGAAACCTGGTGAGTACATAGGGTTTTCAACCCACAATAATATAATTATTATGTTTAAACAATTAAGCAATCAACACAATTTTCCATCCCCATTATCTTCTTTATTCTTAAGGATCTACCCCAAGAATCAGCTATTTCTCGTTCACTTATTCCCAAGGATCATCCTAAGGAATCGGCACAAAGTCCATCGTTGCCACGATTTACACAATGGGCACTAAGTCTGTATAGTCGCCAGGGTTTAGGCATTAAGTCTGCATGATCACCAAGGTTTAGGTATCAAGTCTGCATGATCACCAGGGTTTAGGCATCAAGTCCGCATGATCACCAGGGTTTAGGCATCAAGTCTGCATGATCACCAAGGTTTAGGCATCAAGTCTACATGATCACCAAGGTTTAGAGTACACCGGGTGAACACATCGTTCACAACACCTATAGGTTGCGAGCCTGCGAGTGTTCCACTGGACTGTCTAGAATAGTCTGTGGTTGTCATCCATGCTCTGCTGAATGACGGGGCCATCGTTTGGGAAAAGGTTTCTCACATCGTCCACCTCTCACCCTCACCTCGTGGTCTATAACATCTCTCAACTCATCATCAAACTCATATTCCATCTATTACATCTACCCATGTTTTACCCCAACATTATCGTAGATATAAAAATATGTATACAATTTAAATCATTTAAAACATATATAAAATCGTTCATCTAGCATAGACAGCAAGTACTCAGATAATATGCACACATAACACGTAATTTATATAAAATACTTCATATCTATGTGTAAGATTAAAGGTACCATGCACTCACCTGAAAGGTGATTACATGCACTTGAACAACGCTTCGTTATCTCAAAATAATTTTCCCTTGACAAAACCTAGTATCAATACCACTAGGGTTTAGTCTAAAGTTAACCGCGACTAATTAATAGTCTAGCTATTATTATTATTATATAAGCGTTAAACAAATCTCTATATAACTCATAATAATAGCCCAAATAATTATTTTAAGGGACCTAATAACATTACTATAATTATTTAAAAGCTATATTTAAAATAGTGTAGGCGTAGCTCACTTATAGCGGGTTTTAAAGAAAACCGGGCTCCGCTGGAGCAGCGTTCCCGAGCCGAAAGGCTCTTCTTCTTGGAGATGTCGGGCGCTCCGAGGCGTCCGCCTCGTGCTAGGGAGGTTCCCTAGGCTTTTCGGAGGGTTTCGGCGGCTAGAGAGAGGTTCCAGAGAGAGGGAAAGAAGTAGGAAGGTGTGAGAATGAATGGAGGCCTCACCACTTATTTATAGGGTCTGGAGGAAGGTTCATGTCATGAATTTTTGATATTCACGTCGTGAGACAGGCTGGCTATAGCCAGGCGCAGCCTGGTGCTGACACGTGGCATCGCACATAGGATGGAAATCAGCCAATTTTCAAAAATTCATAACTTTCGCATACGAACTCCATTTTCGACGTTCTTTATATCCACGCGTCGATAAAAACAAGATCTACAACTTTCATTTAGACTCTATTGGCTAATTCTCGACCGATCTTAAATTTAACAGTAGGAGGAGATTAGACTGCTAAATGACCGCGAAGAATTCGTAACTCCTTCATACGGACTCCGTTTTCATCTATCTTTTTACCGTTGAGTTCCTATTAATGATATCTTCAACTCTGATTAAGGTTGCGTAAGCCAAAAACCGCTCGAACTAAAATTCGAGTTTCGGGTCGTGCACTGGTATGCCAAATCTTAGAAAAATCATAACTTCCTCATACGAAGTCAGATTTGGGTGTTCTTTTTTTGTATGTTCTCGGTTTAATGTATACTACAACTTTTTTTAGATCACTAAGGCTAAAAAGTTCTCTATCTTAAATTCACTTTTTACGTCTCCCAGTGTCGTGCCAGTTTTGCCGAAAAACTTCGACGAGCCATAACTTCATCGTTATAACTTGGATTTCGGCGTTCTTTATTTGTACAGAACCCTTGAGACATATTCTAAAACTTGGTTAAGATTATTTATTCTAAATAATCATTTGTAGAAAAGTCGTTTTCGACCCCTATTATCTCTAAATTAACTAGCTCGGATCTACGGGCGTTACAGGCACCTTACTGAACTGAGCAGTGTTGTAAAACTTAGTCAACTCGGTGATTAATATGTATAATATACTTAAAGATTTATTATTTAACACATACACATATGATTATTACTACATATATATCTTAAATTTTCAATAATTATTCATGAAGTTAAACCATTATGTGTTTTTCAGTTTTTGTGTATTCACATTTATCTAATTTTGTTATATATTTAAATCAACTTATGATTTTCACTTATGATTTTGACATATATAATTTCCCTAAAAATATTTCTTCATGAATTACCAAATCCGAGTACTCCCGAGTACTCGCTACTCGGTAATCGGCCGAACAGGTATCGAATAATGAGTTCTACAACCTTGGATTTAAGCTTGCTAGGGTATAGTGATATTAGTCATAATGTAGATGTTGATGATGATAGAAATAAAACATGACATATTTTCTACCTTGGTGAATCACCTATCACTTGGTGCTCCTAGAAGCAAGATACAATAACATAATCCACGTATGCAGCTGAGTTCATGGCAGCTACTGCAGTTACATGTTAGGCAGTTTGGTTAAGGGAGATATTAGCTGAGCTGACAAGAATGAACAAACACAAGGTGCCGATTCGCATAGACAACAAATCAGCAATTGTACTGTCAAAGAAACTTGTCTTTCATGGAAGAAGCAAACACATCCACACTCGATTCCACTTTATTCGAGAGTGTGTTGAAAATAAGAGAGTGACAATTAAACATGTTTTAGGAGACAAGCAACATGTGGATCCACTTGCGAAGGCCTTAGCTTGGATAAGGTTCACAGAGATGAGATCGTTACTTGGTGTAACGCCCGCAGATCCGGACTAGTCAATTTAGAGTCAATGAGCATCAAAATGATTTATTTTATGAAAGATTATTTAGAATAAATAATCTTAACCAACTTGTAGAATACGTCTCAAGGGTTCCGTACATATAAAGAACGCCGAAATCCGAGTTATAACAAAGAAGTTATGGTCTGTCGAATTTTACGGCAAAACCGGCACGGCACCAAGAGACGTAAATAGTGAATTTACGATAGAGTACTTTTTAGCCTTAGTGATCTACCCAAAATTTATAGTATACGTTAAATTGAGAACATACAAAAAAAAAACGCCCAAATCTCACTTCGTATGAGGAAGTTATGAATTTTCTAAGATTTGGCCTAGTAGTGCACAGCTCGAAACTCGAATTATAGATCGAACGGGTTTTGGACTATGCGAGCTAAATGAGAATTGAAGATCTCATTAATAGGAACTCAACGGTAAAAAAACAGACGAAAACAGAGTCCGTATGTAGAAGTTATGAATTTTACGCGTGCATTTAACAGTATAATCTCCTCGTACTGTTAAATTTAAGATCTGTCGAGAATTAGCCGACGTAGTCAAAATAAAAGTTGTAAATCTTATTTTTACCTACGAGTAGATCTAAAGAACATCAAAAGCGGAGCTCGTATGTGAAAGTTACGGATTTCAGAAGTCGGAAGTGTGATGTGCGAAAATGGGTGATGTGGTACAATCTTGGCCATTGCTTTCTCCCCAAGTATTGCGACTAGATGGTGACATGTGGCACCAAGTTTAGCCATATTTCACCCTATAAATAGAACCTCTCCCACCCTCATTTTCTTCACACCTTTCCCATTCTTTCTTCTCTTTACTCTCTCTCTAGAACCTCTCTCTAGCCCCGAAACCCCCCGAAAAGCCTAAGGAACCTCCCTAGCATAAGGCGGAAGCCCCATAGTGCTCGACGGCTCCAAGAAGAAGAGCTTTTCAGCTCGGGAACGTTGCTCCAAGCAAAGCCCGATTTTCTATAAAACTCGTTGTAAGTGAGTTACGCCTACGCTATTTTTAATATAACTTTTATTTAATTATAGTAACGTTATTAGGAACTTATAATAAGTATTTGGGCTATTATTATGGGTTATATAAGTATTGTTTAACGCTTATATAATAGTAATAATAGCTAGACTATTAATTAGTCTCGGCGAATAATAGACTAAACTCTAGTGGTAATAATACTAGGTTTCGTCGAAGGAAATTATTTTTAAGAAACAAAGCACTGTGTGAGTTCGGAATCACCACCTTTTCAAGTGAGTGCATTGTCCCTTTCATCTTACACATAGATATGAAGTATTTTATATAAACTACGTGTTATGTGTGCATATTATCTGTATACTTGCTATCTATGCTAGATGAACGATTTTATATAAGTTTTATATGATTTAAACTGTATATGTATTTATATCTATGTAACACGTTGGGTAAAATATGGGTAGATGAAATATGAGTTGCATGATGAGTTGAGAGGTGATATAGACCATGAGGTAAGGGTGAGAGGTGGACGATGTGAGAAGCCTTGTTCCCAAATGTTGGCCCCGTCATCTAGCAGAGTATGGATGACAACCACAGACTATTCAAGATAGTCCAGTGGAACACTAGCAGGCTTGCAACCTATAGGTGTTATGAACGATGTGTTCACCAGTGTACTCTAAAACCCATTGACATGTATTGCGAGTGGACTCTCGAAAACGATACTATCAATAAACTAGATAACCCTTATTGTTGCGCCTCACATAGAATGTCACAATACTGGCAGTTGCGCCTCACATAGAATGTCACAATTCTGGCAGCTGCGCCTAAGTGATAGAACTAGCAGCTATGCTTGACAGCTGTGTCATTAACAACGATGGACTTCGTACTTATTCCTTAGGATAATCCTTAGGAATGAATGAATGAGAAATAGCTGATTCTTAGGGTAGATCCTTAAGAGTAAAGAAGATAATGGGGATTGGTAATTGGCTAACTGTTTGATGATTAAACATAATAATTGTATTATTGTGGGTTGAAAACCCTATGTAATCACCAGGTTTCCCAACTTGACCTAATCCGTTTATTTATATCACAAGTTTTGATATGAAGTCACATTACACTAAGAGATTACGGAGATATAAATCACTAGTGACAATGAATGTAAGTTTTGTTTATGCTTATGTTTCTGTATTGACGATGACATCCCAAATGTTTTAAAATGGATAAAAATACTTTTCTTTGGAAATGCCATGATAACGTATTTATCATGTTTCACTAGTAACAAATTCCACACATTTTGATTAAAAAGAGGTACTTTGATTTTTATAAAGCATAAACAAAATCAGTCTTTTCTAGCCGTGAAAATGGGGATGCCACAGTTGGTATCAGTGCATTAGTTTAAGCGAACTAGGAATATGGATTTATTTCTAGACTTATACTTAGAATGCTAAGCAATTATTGTGAGGAGTGTATCTTAGGTAATACACCTGAATAGACACATGCACTAGCTTTTTTAGGGAAAATGTCTAACATGCTTTTATGTGCTAAATGATTTATGATACTTTATAATGCTAAATGTATGATCGGATCTATGGTTTTTAGCATGATCGGATCTATGGTCTATTGCCGACCGGATCTGGAAACTTTATGTGTTCAGATTTCTAAACGTTTAATTACGGTATTAGAGCTGGTATGTAACTTTTCGGAGTAATAGGGAGATTTACACGTCGATCGTAAATAAAATTTTTCCTATCTTAATTCTCGTTACTACACACCGAACGTTCGACTTGGTGTATAGATCGACATGGTGAGCACTCGAAGCAGAATTGAAATTGGAAACCCGCAGCCCAAACCACAATTGATTGAGCATGCACCAGAAGTAGCAACTGCACCTGGGCCAATCACGATGGAAGGGGTAAAGGCAATGGTGTGGATAATGCTGGATCAACAGATGGAAGAAACAAGGCGTTTACTACAACAAAGTAAGGACAAGCTTATTGTGCCAGAACGCCAGGCACCTACTCTTGAGGCAACCATCTGGGTTGCTAAGTCTGTCGAAGAAATGATCAACGATAGGATCGCCAACAAGGTTGAAGTTGGCAAGAAGAGGAAATTTGAGGGGTCTTAAAGGTCTAACAAGAACAACATGTTCTCAAAATATGGAATAAGAGGTGAAACAAAATGGTGTAACAAGTATGGAAGGAAACACAATGGGATATGCCCTAAGGAAGTGATCTGCTTCAAATGCGGGAAGACTAGTCACTATGCCCACAAATGCTCAACCAAGGAGGTAGTTTGTCTTAAGTGTAGTGGAGATGGACACTTCAAGCAAGATTGGCTGATGAGAGCTACAACGCCAAATGTACCACTGAAGCACTATGAGAGATGCGACGAAGAGGTGACTTGCTACAAATATGGAAAGACAGGGCATTATGCCGGCAAGTTCACATCCAAAAAGAGGGTGTGCTACGAATGTAACAAAGAAGGGAATTTACTTAGGGACTGCCCGAAGAAAAATGAAGCAGCAACAGCAAATGCACCTCCATGACCAAAAAAAGCATCCTTGACGAAGAAGATGAAAATGAAATGAATCAAAAGTGAGAATTGATATCCAAAGATCGAGTCATGAAGTAGCCATAGTATCGTAGGGGTAGCCTATTAGAGGCATAGTCTAGGGTGAACTTGAACACCTATGTAATCGTTTCAAGAAATAATATAAAACCTTCATTTTGTTATCTGATGTGTTGAATGATTGTTTGATTTTCTTGCATGGTGACTTGGGTAAACTGCGAGACAATACTTGGGACGAGTATGAGTAGGTGTGAAAGGTAGTAGAGGCCTATACTACCGGAAGCACAGGACTCACACTTGGATCAGGGAAAGTCACAAGGTTACTAAGAAGCTAGTAATTGATTCCATTTTATTCAAGTATGTCGTTACCATCATTTCAATAATGACTAAGAATATGATTGTTATTTCGACCCTAGTGGTCATACCAAATTGAGTCTGACTACGACGAGTATGTTACGTGGTTCCGAGAACCAAGTTCGATGTAGCACCTGACTTAAGCCAGAAGAATTAATCAAAGCGATCAATAGAGGTATTGTGAAAGTTGCTTGTAGCTAGAAATGCTACCTTTTAAGATGTGATTAGAACACGAAGAAACGTATAGTCTGTTCTGGAAGACTCTAAGAGACCTGAGTCTAAGCTTAGGAACATACGATGATAAGTCATTAGAATATTACACATTGGTCCATTGTAGTAATAAAATAACTTATCATAAGTTTGTTAAAAAGATGAAGCAGTCTCCAGTAACGATCGAGATTGTGACTTGAAGGTCATAATTTGGAGTCTAACGTGAGATAGGGAACAAGTGCAAGATCGAGCACCACCTGCAGTCAGGAAGTCTTAGAGTTAGATACTCGTTCGAAGAAACATCAAAGTTACGATTAATACTTAGGATGAAGAGATAACGTATGGAATCATTATACAAGCGATGTTTCGTTGATGATACTGGGACGTAATCATCCTAAGGGGGATATAAATTGTAACGCACGCAGATCCGGGCTAGTCAATTTAGAGTCAATGAGCATCCAAAATGAGTTTTTTATGAAAGATTATTTAGAATAAATAATCTTAACCAAGTTGTACAATACGTCATAAGGGTTTCGTACATATAAAGAACGCCGAAATCCGAGTTATAACAAAGAAGTTATGGCCCGTCGAAGTTTTACGGCAAAACTAGCACGGCACCGGGCGACATAAATAGTGAATTTACGATAGAGGAATTTTTAGCCTTAGTGATCTAAACCAAAATTTGTAGTATACGTTAAAGTGAGAACATACCTAAAAAAAAAGAACGCCCAAATCTCACTTCGTATGAGGAAGTTATGAATTTTCTAAGATTTGACCTAGCAGTGCACAGCTCGAAACTCGAATTATAGCTCGAGCGGGTTTTGGCCTATGCGAGCTAAAAGAGAATTGAAGATCTCATTAATAGGAAATCAACGGTAAAAAGACAAACGAAAACAGAGTCCGTATGTAGAAGTTATAAATTTTACGCGGGCATTTAACAGTATAATCTCCTTGTACTGTTAAATTTAAGATCGGTTGAGAATTAGCCGATGTAGTCAAAATGAAAGTTGTAGATCTTATTTTTACCTACGAGTGGATATAAAGAACGTCAAAAACGGAGCTCGTATGTGAAAGTTACGGATTTCAGAAGTCGGAAGTGTGCTGTGTGAAAATGGGTGATGTGGCACAATCTTAGCAATTGCTTTCTCCCAAAGTCTTGCCACCAGATGTTGACATGTGGCACAAAGTTTAGCCATATTTCACCCTATAAATAGAACCTCTCCCACCCTCACTTTCTTCATACCTTTCCCATTCTTTCTTCTCTTTACTCTCTCTCTCTCTAGAACCTCTCTCTAGGCTCGAAACCCCCGAAAAGCCTAGGGAACCTCCCTAGCACGAGGCGGAAGCCCCATAGTGCTCAACGGCTCCAAGAAGAAGAGCTTTTCGGCTCGGGAACGCTGCTCCAAGCAAAGCCCGATTTTCTATAAAACTAGTTGTAAGTGAGCTACGCTTACACTATTTTTAATATAACTTTTATTTAATTATAGTAACGTTATTAGGAACTTATAATAAGTACTTCGACTATTATTATGGGTTATATAAGTATTGTTTAACGCTTATATAACAGTAATAATAGTTAGACTATTAATTAGTCTCGGCGAATAATAGACTAAACTCTAGTGGTAATAATACTAGGTTTCGTCGAAGGAAATTATTTTTAAGAAACGAAGCACTGTCTTAGTTTGGAATCACCACCTTTTCAAGTGAGTGCATGTTCCCTTTCATCTTACACATAGATATGAAGTATATTATATGAACTACGTGTTATGTGTGCATATTATCTGTATACTTGCTATCTATGCTAAATGAACGATTTTATACAAGTTTTATATGATTTAAACTGCATATGTATTTATATCTACGTAACATGTTGGGTAAAACATGGGTAGATGAAATATGAGTTGGATGATGAGTTGAGAGGTGATATAGACCATGAGGTAAGGGTGAGAGGTGGAAGATGTGAGAAACATTGTTCCCAAATACTGGCCCCATCATCTAGCAGAGTATGGATGACAACCACGAACTATTCTAGACAGTCTAGTGGAACACTAGCAGGCTAGCAACCTGTAGGTGTTGTGAACGATGTGTTCACCGGTGTACTCTAAAAACCCATTGACATGTATTGCGAGTGGAATCTCGAAAACGATACTATCAATAAACGAGATAACCCTAGTAGTTGTGCTCAAAGGACAATACTGGCAGTTGCGCCTCACATAGAATGTCACAATTCTGGCAGTTGCGCCTAAGTGATAGAACTAGCAGCTGTGCTTGACAGCTGTGTCATTGACAACGATGGAATTCGTACCTATTCCTTAGTATAATCCTTAGGAATGAATGAATGTGTAATAGTTGATTCTTAGGGTAGATCTTTAACAATAAAGAAGATAATGGGGATGGGTAATTGGGTTAACTGTTTGATGATTAAACATAATAATTATATTATTATGGGTTGAAAACCCTATGTACTCACCAGGTTTCCCAACCTGACCCACTCAGTTTATTTATATCACAGGTTTTGATATGAAGTCACATTACACTAAGAGATTAAGGAGATATAAATCACTAGTGATAATGAATGTAAGTTCTGTTTCTGCTTATGTTTCTATATTGACGATGACAACCCAAATGTTTTAAAATGAATAAAAAATACTTTTCTTTGGAAATGCCCTAATAACGTATTTATCATGTTTCACTGGGAACAAATTCCTCGCATTTTTATTAAAAAGAGGTACTTTGATTTTTATAAAGCATAAACAAAATCGGTCTTTTCTGGCCGTGAAAATGGGGATGTCACACTTGGTGTGCAAGAATTACCCTCAACTCAATAATTTGGGGGTGATTGTTGGCGAATTTACTGAGACAAATATGGTATGCATATGTGTTCTATCCTATATCATCTATTTCTTGGAGTGTTGTCCAAGTCTTGGAGTATCAACCGAAGTTTCCTAGCTTTCCTTGAGCAATAAGGAATCATGTAGAAGGAAAGTTAAGTTTTCTTTCTATTAACAATCCTAGTTTTATTCTAACTAGGGAATAATTGCACGTTGCGGGTGTTGGA
This sequence comes from Lactuca sativa, assembly GCF_002870075.4. Lineage (NCBI taxonomy): Eukaryota > Viridiplantae > Streptophyta > Magnoliopsida > Asterales > Asteraceae > Lactuca > Lactuca sativa. Next base: position 24,246,387 of record NC_056626.2, read on the forward strand.
GTTGTGGGGATTTGAGGGTATTTAATAGTCTTTTATTAAAAAACAGGAACCATGAAAGGCATGTTTTTTAGGAACATGATATCAAACGAACTAACACTTACTCAAAACACTTGGTAATGAATAGTAGTTGTACCATCAAATTAAAATATCTACATGTTCCAAATAATCACTTCTGTTTATAAATTTGAAGATAATTTTTTTGGTTAATGTCATGACAACCATACCTACCTAATTTTCTTTTTATGCAACTTATCTTTAATTTGTAATCAAAATAACAACGGACAATTTTATGTGTACGCATTACATCATCTGGGTGTATTTTCAATCGAAAAAGTGCCATTAAATCCTTCTTGGTGCCCACAGTGGCAGCCAACATGGTAGAATTTGTTTACTTATATGTACCTGGCACTCACATGGCGTCCCCTGTACGTGGTATTCAATATGGCAGAATTACCGATAACACAGATCATTACAAGATTTGTTGACTTCTTGAGACTCATCAAGGTAGTTAAGAGGAAGATACATACTATTGGTTTCCATCTTGAGCATCGGAAGGCAGTAGTTATGAGGTTGCAATCCTCCTTGAAAAAGTGAATTTCTATTGAGAAGAACATGATCTGGGGTAACTGAAGCTACAGCTGAACCTGATAAAAAATTGTTTGGTTTTATTATAAAAAATAACCACAAACAAAATTGAGATATGGAATTTTTTTATTTAAAAAATGGATAAAGGAAAGAAAAGTAGATGTTTTTTTTTAAATAATACCTTCTTCACAAATGACTTCAATTTCATTGAAAAACTTGTCATTATTCCAAGTTTTTAAGACAAAAGTGACGCTAAATCTATATATATATATATATATATATATATATATATATATATATATATATATATATATATATATATATATATATATAAAAGAAAAAAAAAAACTGAATTCAATGAAAAGAGAATTATATTCATGAAATTTTGGTTACTTTTATCTTTACCTAGTTTCACGCACATGCTTGATGGTTTCAAAATGTTCATCATATGTTCTTATTGTAATCATATTAGGATTTTACAACAAACCTCCATTCACATATCCTTGTAAACCATTACACTTTTGAGATTTCATATGGAGTTATAAGATACTTGTAGGTTAAAGATTAGAGATTACATACCTTATTTCTTTCATATATTGAAGAACCTATTTGAAGTTGGTTTTCCTTCCTATGGTGTCTCTATATGCTCCACCCATGAAAAAGCAAGTGCTTCCAGCCTCTTTTGGCTGTGAAGTGATAGTTAATTAGTTATAGAATCTTGTTTTCCACATAGAGATATGTAGTAATGTGAATGACGCAGGAGGCTAAGTGTATTCTTATGATAAATAACTTGGGTGAAGAAAGTGAATGGGTAATTACTAATTAGTGAAATCCATACTAAAAGTAATTATAGTAAAAATTGAGTTTAATTGATTTAATTAACCTTAAATTTTGGTTTAGACATTTTAACATAATTTGAGGTTCAAGCTCAAACACCTGATTCAAGAAAATATATATTTATTGACAACGTCCAATTTCAGATTCTAAATCAAACTTCAAAATGAAAATATAGTATTATAGTTTCATACCCGTGTAATTTCATCAACTTCTTTCTGCAAAAAAAAGATACAAAAAGGAAGATAGATATATATTTATTAAATTAAATACAAAAATATATTACATGCATGTTATTGTAACCTTTTCAGCTTGACTGTTTCAGGAAATCTGAAGCTAAATAAAGCATGGACCCAACTATGAGAATTTATTGACCTATAAACCAATTAGCTTGCCCTAAGGAATTAGCAATTTAGATTGTCTCAAGATGTTTAAAAAATATTGTAAATTAAAGAAAATTACACATGTGACAAAAGGTATCTTCTCCTCCCTTCTTGCCTTCATGATTTTCAGAATACAAAGTTTAGACATAAGAATGAAAAATTAACCATTTTTTTGCATAAAAATTTTACAATTCTGAGTTATCATAGTGAAAACTCAAGAATGTCAAAATCCACACCAATTATCAAGTTCAAATTAATCTAAAACATGTATCTTTTACCAAAAAAGCATATACACATAAGTATCAACTTAAATTAAACAACAAATACTTCAACATGAGAAATAACTATGCACAATCAGTAAATCGAAACCCTATAAACACACATCATGAGTCAAAAGATATAAAACATGTATTAATTCAATAGGGGTAAAACGATGGTAAGAAGAGAATGTTGTGATGAATCCAAACATGAAGTTCAATTTATGTACTTACACTTGACATCAGACTAACAAATTTGAAATCAAGCAGTCATGTCACAAATTTATCCGGTAAGACATGAAATCATACAAACAAATTTATACATAGCAGCTGAAATAGAAGTTACCTGAGACCACCGGTGGTCAGAGTGTTAAAGGAAGCTAGCAAAGGTCCGCTTTATGATGTAGGCTGGTGGAGATTTCTTGATGATGGAGATTGGTGACGGTATAAATGATCGATTGCATGTGACTCAGTCTAAAGGAACATAAAAAATGGATGTGCATAGTGTGTATGGCCAATAGAGTGACAATCGAGACGATTAGGCAGGCGGCTGTCCGATTGGGTGGGTCACCGTCTAAATCTTTCAAATCCCAAATTAGAAAGGAAAATAATTTTGGTTCCAAGACTTCCATACCTACATTATGTTCCTCGACTTTGGTTCCAAGACTTCTATAACGTTGTCCAGAACAGAAATTGCCAACCTTCGTCACTATTATAGCCCACATCAGAAGGTCGGAAACTGAAGAAAACGAACTGGAGGTGAAGTTGGGGAAGTTCTGACTTCAATCGGTGAAAGTTTTCAGGAAGAGCAGGAGAAAATTGGAAGGAGATGAAGAGTTTTCAAAAGACACAGTGGAGGTGGGTGGGAAAAATCGAAACCACCTCTATATAAAACACGTCTGATGCATGTTCATCGGGTTCTTCTGCACTAGTGGACATCAACACCGATGAGGAGATATCAACGAAGCTTGGTGAGGAGGAACGGTAGAAGACGAATGGGAAGAAGAGAGAAAGAGAAGGTGGAGAGTTTGAAGATGGAGCAAAAGCAGGGAGTGAGTCGGTGGAGACCTTTGACTGAAAGCATTTGGTATTTAGGCAGTGGCGGATATTTTGATATGGGGTGCAAAAATTGTCAATATATATTCTATGTAGTTATCCTATCCTGGACATTAAAAGACATGGTATAATCTTTTTAGATGGGGATACAATAACATAGTGCATGCTTACAAATAAAAATTTTATATATATAAAAGAATTTTTTGGGAATGCTGCAGTACCCCCAACGCCCCATGTAGCTCCGCCACTGTATTTAGGTATAGAGGCGTCGGTGGTGTGATGGACACTACTAGAAAACAAGGGGTTTTGCTACAGGAAAATAACTACGGAAAATTTCCGTAGGTAATTACCTACATAATACTAACAGAATTCTTACGGAATGGGATGCCCTAAATTAGTAACGGAATAGCTACAGAATAATGACAGACACACATCCATAGGTATTCCGTTGGTAGTTAGCTACAAAATAACTACGGAATAGCGGCGGAAGTTGGATTGTAGGTATTCCGTAGGTAATTAACTACAGAATAGCTACACACGACCCACATAAGAATATAGCTACAGAATAACTACGAAATGCCAACGACTTTATAAATTTATTATTATTATTATTATTATTATTATTCAATATTCAAGTCTTAAAAAAAATTGTATCGTTTTGTTTTAAATATTTAAAACACATAAAATTAAAAATCATATTAATAGTACTAAATAATAATTATTATTATAAACATAATGATAATATATAATAATTGTAATGAATGTGCTTAACACAAAAACAAATGAGCAAACGAAAAAAAACAACGTTTAACACATCAATAAGATTAAATAATATACATTTAATGTATGAATAATGAAAAATGATGATAATTAGGGGAAATATGTATATTTGTATAAGTAAGTATATGTATGTATTTATTTATGTATGTATGTAAGTATATATATATATATATATATATATATATATATATATATATATTTATGTATGTGTATGTGTGTATATATGTATGTGTATGTGTGTATTTGAGTATGTGTGCGTATGTGTATGTATGTATGTGTATCTATGCATATACATGGTTTTATGTACATTTATATGATATATAACTTTGTGAAAAAAAAACGATCAAAATATAATGATGTTATGAAAAAAATGAAACGAAAAAAACGACATTTGACCGTTAAAAAATAGAAAATACAAAAAACACCGTAGGTAATCCATAGGTAAGTACCTACGGATAGCCTTTATCCATAGGTATTTACCTACGGATTACCTACAGTTTTTTTTTTCTTTTCTATTTTTTAAGGGAAAATATAATTTTTTTAGTTTTATTTTTTTCACAACATCATTATACTTTGAATGCTTTGTTCTCACCGACTTATATTTAACATAAACATATATACAAAGGTATGCATCGTTAGAATCCATTACTCATTTACAACTTTATTATTCTTTTTTTTATATATAATATAAATAAAAGCTATTTTCTATACACAAATACAAATAAGTACACACATTTAGATACAAATCATATCTATGTATTATGTTCAGTATATCATGTATTTGTTTAATGAGGTTAATTATGGGTCAAGAACAAACATAAATAGGTTTTTGTATCATATATAGTAATGAGTTCTAATGATGCACATTCTTGTACATACGTTTATATGATGTATAACTTTGTGAAAAAAATAAAAACAATCAAAGTATAATTATGTTGTGAAAAAAATGAAACGAAAGAAAACGACATTTGACCATTGAAAAATAGAAAATACAAAAAAAATCGTTGGGTACTCCATAGGTAAATACCAACGGATAGCCTTTATCCGTAGGTAATATGTAGGTATTTACCTACGGATTACCTACAATTTTTTTTTCTTTTCTATTTTTTAAGGGAAAATATAATTTTTTTAGTTTTATTTTTTTCACAACATCATTATACTTTGAGTGCTTTGTTCTTACCGACTTATATATAACATAAACATATATACAAATGTATGCATCGTTAGAACCCATTATTCATTTACAACTTTATTATTCTTTTTTTTATATATATAATATAAATAAAAGTTATTTTCTATACACAAATACAAATGAGTACACATATTTAGATACAAACCATATGTATGTATTATGTTCAGTATATCACGGATTTATTTAATGAGGTTAATTATGGTTCTGTACCAGGAGCCAGGTCATCACCTTTGCCTGATCCTAGTGGCCTTCCACGCATCCCTCTTACAGGTGGTTCTGTACCAGGAGTCAGGTCATCACCTTTGTCTGACCCTAGTGGCCTTCCACGCAGTGGTTTTGTATCGGGAGCTAGCTCATCTCCTTTGCCCGATCCTAGTTGCCTTCCACATAACATTTTTACGGGCAGTTCTGTATCGGGAGGCTGGTCATCTCCTGAACTTATTGGCCTTCAACACAACCCTTTTTTGGTTAGTTCAACACCGAGAGACGGGTCATCGCCTGGCCCTAATGGCCTTCCACGCATCCCTTTGCCGGGTGGCCTTTCACGTACTTCAGTTAGGACGACAAGGTCGGGATTCTCAGGGAGTAGTAGCATGGGTGCCACAAATTCCCACATGGGATTCACTGATGCTATAGCAGATACAGGGGTGGTACAGAATGTTGGGAATGGTAGTGCATATGGTTATGAGATGACAAGCAACAATGAAGAGCCTGCTAGTGATTTTTTCTATAATGGGCCTGAGCATGAACATGAGCCTGAGTCTGTACATGAGCCTGAGCCTGAGTCACCAATGGTTCAGACGCCCCATTATTCGGGTACACATGGAGGATCAAATGATGCAGATTCGAATGGCTCTCATAGGCCATTTATCACACGGAAGGGGTACAAGTAAGTCTTTTTTTTATTTATTTGTTTGTTTTTTTTAATTTACGATTGTTGATTTTATAATTATCCTTATATGGTTATTTCAATATTGTAGGTTTGGGAGACAAAGTATTCATCGGACGATCTTAAAGATATTTTGGCAGTCTATAAATGAACCTTGGATTACTTTTAAAAAAATCCCAAAGGAAGTTGTCACTCAAATGTTTGAGCGTTTTAGGGTAATATATTAATTATTTATTTTTAATATATATTTCTCATTCACTCGTATTTTGCATTTTAAACTTTTACTTTTTATTTTTTTACAGACTCAATACCGGTGGGATCCAAATGAAGAAGGGATGATTCGTGAAGGTTTTGAGAATATGCTGAAAGATCGCTATAGGGGTAGAATGAGGGATGTCAGGGAAGCATCGGTAAAATCTGCAAGAAAAGCTGGGCATGATATCGCAGAGATTAATGATAACTTTGAGATTCTTGCAAATTACAATCCTGGTGAAATACATAGAGATGTTTGGCGACGGTTGTGTAGGGTAAGGAATCTAATACATTATTGCTTATTTTGTATTCTAATTTTATATATATATATATATATATATATATATATATATATATATATATATATATATATATATATATATATATATATATTATAGAAATGGGACACGGATGACAGGAAAAAGTTGTCCAAAAGCGGAAAAAAAACTGTAACACTGATTCGGGGGGGGGGGGGGGGGGGGGGGGCAGCCCGACATACGGGTGGTAGCATTGGATTTGAGAAGCACCGTCTTAAATTGGTAAGTAATCATAATTATAGATTTTAGTGATACATTTTTCATTAAACACTAATTACATCAATTATGTTGTGTCGTTTATATAGAAACTGTTGACGGGTGAAGACCCCTCATTCATTGATCTTTATTATAAGACACATTTTATCGCCGAATCAAAGAAAATATATTTTGGGGGAGATAAAGCAGCGCCAGTGGATTTTGTGAATGAGACATCTAGGGTGGCACTCGTAAGTTGTTTTTATCTTTTAATTATATATTTATTAATATTAGTTTTCACTTTTTAGTACAATAACAAAAGCTTTCTTTTGGTATATTGTAGGAATCATATAACAAAGCCCTATCTCAAAAATACGGTGATGATCCCACTCAACATAATGTGAATGATCCTGAATTGTGGACCCAAACACAGTTGCTTAGGAAAGGCGGGAAACAAAAAGGTCCTTTCTATGGGGCATGATACTCGGATCTTCACTTTCTGATGACAGGTGCATATTCTTATGAGTCAACTTCAGCTTCTGCTAACTTTGCAAAGTCACAACAGGAGGTACAATTATTTACATAATATATTATACAGAAAAAAATCACGTAACATTGCTGTTACGGGTGAAAATTGAAATATGTTGCCATTATTAATATTAGGTAAAGTGCATTGTTATTATGTTGAAAATGATACTATGCTGCTATTATTGATATTTGGTAAAGTAAATTGTTGTTATTGATAATAATTTAAGTACATTGATATTATGGATTGGAAATGTAAAGTACAATGGTATAATGGATAAAAATACAGTATGTTATTATTATGCATATTAAAAGTTATTATTATGGATATTAAAAACAATGCACATTGTTATTATGATCAATGTGTTTTTATATTGAATTAAAAGTAAAGTACATTGCTATCATGGTTTAAAGTTGGATTACATTTACTAATTGCATGTGTTTGTCTTGCTATATTTAGGTAAATGAGTTGCGACAACAAGTGTCAAACATGCAACAAGCCATGGATGAAAAGCAAAGTGAAATGAATATGCAAATGCAACAAATGCGAAATGATATGGAATTGCAAATGCAACGACAATTGGCGGCCTTTATGAAACAAATCAATCCGTCCGTTAATCCACCAAGTAGCTCTTAGTTTTTGTTTTAGAACACTAAATTAATGTTATGTTAATGACCAGTTCGTAGCTTTTGTCATGGTATTGTAATGATATTTGAATGTATGAATGGTATGTTAGTGACTATTTTAATGGTAATAAATGTAATGGTATTTGACTACTATTTTAATTATTTATTTGGTTTTTTTTAACTTAAAATTTGGATATTTTTTAAATTATAAATTTAATATAGCAATAAAAATTGGCAAAAAAATCATAGAAAATTTGTAGGAAATAAATATTTTGTAGGTAATTTGTAGCAAAAGCAGTTGGTAGGTAATGTGTAGGAAATAAAATCTGTAGGTAATTTGTAGCAAAAGCAGCTGGTAGGTAATCTGTAGGTAAAGTAGTTGGTAGGTAAATAACCCGTAGGTAATCTGTAGTTATTCCGTAGTTAATGTATTCCATAGGTATTCCGTAGTTAAATTTGTAACAGAATATTTCGTAGGAAATGCGTAGGAACGTGTGAAGCTAATTTGTAGGAAAAAATTACTCACGAGGGTTTTCCCTACAACCCGCTTTTTGTAGGAAATCTGTAGGTAATGTCTTTTTCCTACGGATTTCCTACCAATTCTGTTGTAGGTAATTACTTAGTTTTCTAGTATTGGAAGTAATCTTATTGGTGAACGGAAACGGTGGAAGACATGTGTTAGCAGCAGCCGGAGGGAACAACACGTATATATAACAAAACTAACGCAGTATAAGAAAACAAAAAAAAATTACACAGGAACAGAGTACTATTCACTAAAGGGTGCAAAATTAAACTATATATAATAAGATTGTTTAGTATAAAACCAATTAATTAGGATCCTGTAATTTGTTAATTCAGATTAAAGTTTTGTTGCAAGTTTCTTCAATAATAAAGTTGCGAGTTAGGCAATCTAGTATTTGTTCTTCTTGTTTACAATTCATTCTTAAAACTTTAGACATGAGTAGGGGTTGTTGCAGCGATAAGGGTGTGGTCTTTACAAATAGGTTAAAGTGCAAGGCAGGCGTCCTAAAAGGATGGAGACGGAATGGGCGGGAGAACCCAGAGAAGGGAGTGGGAGTTTTACAGAGAAAGTCAAGCGTAAGTGTAGCACGATGTGACCTTAAAATATGTAGGGAAAATGACTTAAAAGCCCAACGAAGTCTCCAAACCGTTCAAAAAACCTCACTCATGTTTTGTCTGTTCAAAAAAACCCAACAAACTTAACATTTTGTCTTAAAAACCTAACTAAGTTACATTTTCCTAAAAGTCAAATAAGAGAAATAGATGATGTGGCTTATTACCGTATCGATAAAATGACTTGTTAGACCAACGAAGTTTCCAAAACGTTTAAAAAACTCCAATCATGTTTTGACTGTTAAAAAAAAAACCAACGAACTTAAACAAAACAAAATTGAAATTTTCTGAACGGTTTGGAACATTGTTGGACTTTTTAGACAAAAGGTTAAGTTCGTTGGGTTTTTTTGAACAGACAAAACATGATTGAGATTTTTTAAATGGTTTTGAAACTTCGTTGGGCTTTTAAGTCGTTTTCCCAAATATGTAATGTGAAACATGCTCATTTTTATTGATCTAAACATATATACATTTACAAGTTATTTTATATTTGATAAGAGTAACTTGAATAAAGCATAACATAATAGAACAAGAAGATCAATATGGTTATTGATTTTAGTTGGATAACATTAACCCTATTTAAGACATTCAACAAAAATAAAAAGATTGTTATGTAAAGATTAATTGCCTAGCAATCGAGTGTACTCTTCCGTTTTCTTATCAAACCCTACTATATTCCGGCGAAATTAGCAAACAATAAGCACACCCAAAAATCCAAGCATCACCAGAAGTGGAGGCGCAGCCCAGAAGTTGCGGTGGGCGCCCGAGAAATACTGGTTGACGGGATAAAGATTTTCCGGTGGACCGGTTATGTAAATGTATGACGGAGGACCCAGCGCATATCCACCTCCGGTAGGTGGGGGAGGGCAGTTCAGGCCGGGTGTTGGAGAAGGCATCTTGGGTGGTGGTGGTGGTGGCGGTGTTAGTGGTGGCGTTGGAGGAGGAGGAGGAGGAGGAGGACTAGTAATGTAGCAAGGATTGTTACAAGGGCAACCGCCACATTTTATTAGGTCTTCCGGTGATCCGCCAGAGACTGTGGTGGTTGAAGTGGTGTCGTCAAGATTCATTCCTTTGACTGGTGCTGAAGCCATCACCATGATGATAAAAAAGATGATCTGAAAAGTTAGCAACATGATTGATGATGTGGGGGCCACCGCCGGAGAAGTTTTCTTACACGGTGAAGAAAATAAATTGATGTTTGTGGGTGATTCAAGGGGAAATCAAAAGGTGATTTCACCGCGGTTGGAGGTGGTGATCTAGATCAATGCAAGGAAGATCGCAAGGCATGCACTATTGCATTGCATGTGGATGGCGTATTTAAAGGTTCTATCATGGCAGCTCTATTACTATTTTACAAAAAAAATCATTTAATAAAACTATATTTTAAAATTTTACTAGAAAAATAAATATTAATAAAAATGTGTTGCAAAAAGTTTCAAACCAGATATATTTTATCGATTAATATTAATTTTGGTTTTTGTCAATGAGTTTTTTGTTTTATTTTCATTAATGCATTCTTGACAAATATTCTTGTTAGTGGTATATAAATAGAAAGTAAAATAATTTCAAGTTCAGTTATATATTAATTTTTGTATTTATTTATTTTATCAAACGATTAGGTTTTAGTGCTAAAATAGAACAAAATATTTTATTTAATAGAAACATAAATTTATAATATTTTAAATACTAAATAAAAATAATTATACATTGGGGAACTTTAAATATGTATCACTTGGAAAGCATTGAACTTGTGTTTTTTAATTAAAAGCAAATTCTATCAGAAAAGGGTGAAGACTGAAGAGTTAAAAAAAAGGTGGATCATCTTTACATGTCTACGCCTACAATAATTGCATTTTGTCATAAAAACATATATTTTTAAAAACTTAGAGATCCCATTATTTCTGATATTGAATTTTTAGTTCATTACCTTTTCATAATTGATTTAATATATAATTAAGAGAATAAACTTTTTATTGGCAGCTTATATGATTACTGTAATAACTACATAAACAATTGCAATTAGAGGAAAATGTTAATTTTATTTGATACATTGACATACCGATGCGAGATATGCTAAGACTCTATCTTAAAGACGTATTCCATGAAAATAGATAAAGATGTCTTATAACATGGAAAGTATAGACGTCAGCGTCATCTCTGATATCATGAGAGATGTGTTGAATCATTGATTAACTCTCCAAAATAGCCTTAATGAGGGGGATGGGTATCGAACATAAATAGAGACATGTAAAATTGTGTCGCTGAGATACATTGTTGTGGTTTGGAAAAGAAGAAAGTTTCTCAAATTGATTAATCGTTTGGATCTGTTTGAAAGATCGTTTGATAATTTTCTGAATATAATATTTCGATCATATGTTTGATTGACACGAAATTCTAATTATTTAGATAATCATTCAAGGTACAGTATTCACAAAATAGAATTTTGTGGAATTCAGATTGTTCTAACAAGTAAAACTTTATGGTTTTAAAGATAATTATAAAGAATATATTATGAAAATAGTATTTTTCATAATATTTTCCGTAACAATCCAAAGTTTCTTTTACAACATTTGTAAAAGGTTTCATAGATTTTCTGTAAGTTTTATATAATTTATTATAATATTTTAAAATACTTTCGTTAAAAAATTATAAAACTTTTGTTAAAAGGTATAAAAAGTTGTAATTTTTTTAAAACATTTGCAAAATCTTTTTTGTTTAAAAGTAATTGTATTAAAAAAAAGTTGTAGAAAAACAAATTTGTAAATTAAACTAAAAAATTTTAAAAAAACTTATAAATTAAACTAAATATAAGATGAAATTTTTTTATAATTAATTCTTTTAATTATCAATAATATATAATTAACTTTATAAAGTATATTTTAATATTATAGATGATTCATTAAGATTTTACTAATTGTTCTTTTAGTTTTATGTTTGTAAACATCTTTTATAAATAATGTTCCAGTTTATTGTTTGTTAACACCGGGTTGTAGCATATAAAAGAATACTTATTGTCGATACCATAATATTACGATTACGTATTGTCGACACACACTTCAGCTCTTCCTATGATGTCGATGCCATAATATTAAGAATACTTATGTACTATTTTTTACTGAATTTAAAAAACATTAATTGGTAAAGTATACTAGCTAGTGAAGTGCATGTGAATTGGTTGGCAAAACCATAAAGTTAGGTTTCCAAAGAAAAGGGTGTTGGCCCTGTTGTAACATATGATCAAATGAAATGTTCTATGTGTGGTTTTAATAGCACTATAAGATTTGTGTAAAATAATCCAAAGATCTTTATCATAAGTTAGGTTCTATAATTGTGTGGCTAAAAGATTTTATATATATATATATATATATATATATATATATATATATATATATATATATATATATATATATATATATATATATATATATATATATATATAGGGAGTGGTTCAAATGAGAACCAAAAAATGTTAAGAACCGTAAGAACCTCTAACTTTAGGTGTTTATAAAGGGTTTAGGGTTTAGGGTTAAGAACCCTAAACCCTAAACCTTAAACCCTAAACTCATTATAAACACCCTAAACCATTAACCATTTATAAACATCTAAAATTAGAGGTTCTTACGGTTCTTAACATTTTTTGGTTCTCATTTGAACATTTACCTATATATATATATATATATATATATATATATATATATATATATATATATATATATATATATATATATATATATATATATATATTAATGAAACTATCACCAAACATTTTAATTGACCCATGTATAGTTTTGAATATTCTGAAATAAGATCTATGTATGCATAAAAGGGATTCAAACTATACTTATTATACCAAAATTTTCCCCAAAACTTCCTTATTTTCAAACCATTTTTTTTACAAAGAAGATCGTACAACCACACTTCATTTTCACATAACAAAATTTCTCTTTATTGAACAATTGGTTTCTGAAAATCATAATATTAAGACTTTATTTTTATTTTATTTGGATAAAAACAAAAAAAAAACATGACTTTGCGGTGGAACCTTCGCAAAATTAATGATTATTTTGTGTAAAAAGTAAGGAAAATGATCTTTATGTTATATATATATATATATATATATATATATATATATATATATATATATATATATATATATATATATATATATATATATATATATATATATATATATATATATATATATATATATATATATATAGAGAGAGAGAGAGAGAGAGAGAGTAAATTACACGAATGGTCCCTATGGTTTAAGCTAATTTGTGTGTTTGGTCCCTAACTTTTTTTGTTAATTCGGACGGTCCTTAATGTATGTTTTTGTTGCATGTTTGGTCTCTATCTAACCTAAAAAGATTATTATGCACTTATTAATTTTGTAAATAATTTTATTATATATGTATTTCTTTTTTATTTATTGTTTATTGTTAAAGAGATAAATGTGGCCCACCCCTTTCTCAAACCACCATATCTTCGTCTATCTCTCTGTTTCTCTCATATCATAGTTTTTGAGAACCCTAAAACTGGTGATATTATTACACCCTCACCGGTGACGACATCCTTACCGCTGTCGAACTTAATTGATTTCTCTGTTCTAAAAGCGCCACATACGTCTTCGCACCCCATTCCAGGAACGACACATACAACCCACCTTCTCCTCTTTCCCGTCGTCTTCGACATAAGATACTCTTTAGCACCTGCAAACCCGTCGATCGATCCATTTTCTCTACTTCTTATGGTCGTCACAAATCAAATCCAAATCCAGAAAAAACTTTGATTGTGTTTCGAGACGGTGAGACCTTCATTTGCTCTGCTTCCGTTTTCTCTCAAAATCCTCCTAAAAGCTAACGTCGTCGCTGGAGACCTATGGACCACCATGCCAACCACCCCTGCTCAAACCACCATATATGTTTCAGAAGGAACCCTAATATTAAGCAATTGAGCATTGTAATCAATTCCCCAATTTCTCATAGGCAATTCTTGTAGTTTCCACCCCACGACTTGCTCTTTCGGAGCACTTGAGATAAAAGTATCAAGCAATTAACCATTTACCCTCTTCTTCTAACAATTTTCTGGTTCTCTTTCTCCCTTTCTCTTTATCTTGCTCCACCATCATCGAACCTGCAAAACAAGGAAATTTAATAAAAGGAGGTGCATGTTCAAGGGATAAGAGGGGAACAAGATGTGGCAGAGAGGATTTCATATAGGGTGGGACGGGTAGGGATGTCAAAAAAACCCGAATCCGATTAACCCGACCCGACCCTAACCCGATTAAGGCATTTAGGGTCGGGTTTTATAGGGTCAAAATTATTAATCGAGTTATTCGGGTTAACCCGACAAACCCGAACTATAGTTTGGGTCGGGTTTAGAGTTGATTTTTTTTATAAAAGTCGGGTTTCGGATTAACCCGATTAACCCGAATAAAAATATACTACAATATTTATGTATTTTATTCCACCTCACATCTTCTATTTTTGTACATTACGTGGCCTAAAAAAGAGGAAAATAAGATGCAACACAATTGTAGAACAAAATATTGATTTGTACAAATGGAAATTAATATGTAGCATAGTAAAATAATATGCAATGATAGTTTATCGTGGCCTAAAATAAAAAATACACAGTCACAAATCAAATGAATAATTCTTTTTACTTGTATAGTATAAACAAGAAAAATAAACCATATGCACTCAAAGTCATTTGGATTTAACACATCCTAATTTAACCTTCTGAAAATAAACATTATTATAGATATGACACAATATTTTTGTCTTACATTGTAACCCGATTAACCCGACTAACCCGACACTATAAACCCGAAACCCGAATAACCCGAACCCGGATAACCCGTATCTTAATAGGGTCGGGTTCCGGGTGAAATTATTTTTATAAAAAAACCCGACTAACCCGACCCATTTAACCCGAAACCCGATCGGGTTGACCCGATTAACACCCCTAGGGACGGGTGGCCGACGACAGAGGGACGACATAACCATTTTTGTAATGGAACTCCGATGATGGGAGGCTTTGGTGATGAAAAACCAAAAGATAACAAGACAAGAGTGATGCATATACGTCTTGGATGGGGGTTTAGGGGTGGACCCATTTTTCGTTAATACTTCCTTCGTCCCATATTTATTGTCCACTTTTGACTTTTGAAATATTTATTATTCAACTTTGATCTTAAATATTTTAATTTGTGTCATAGTATATTACTTGATGAAACTTTTAACAATGAAAAGATATTTAAAACACAATTCATTCATATATTTTGCATCTACTATTATATATAAAATTAAAAATATTTAAAGTTAAAGTTGAAGAATAAAGACTACAAAAATCAAAAGTGGACAATAAATATAGGATGGAGGTAGTAATAAATTAATTAAAAAATATATTTATTTTCTTTAAATATTTATTTACCTAGTTTAAATATAACAACATTCTATAAAGGTATTATAGTCATTTTAGGTGTAGAATGGATGAAACGCGCAATAAAACGAAACTATATGTAACATCCTGATTTCCCAAGTATATTATTTTATTTAATTATTTTGGAGTTTGAGGAGGAACTCGGCGAGTTGGAGCCAAGACTCGTCGAGTAGGGTCGCGGATGTTCATCCGGGTTCACGTCCGGACTCGGCGAGTCCATTAGTGGACTAGGCGAGTCCACGCTGTTTAATGAAACCCTAATCCCCCGGGTTTGGAGCCTATTTAAGGGCACTTATAGCCTCCCATTGCGGCTACCAGTCCCTTGAGAGAACCCTAAGTGAGCCAAATCGTTGTGAGGGAGAAGAAGTCGCTTTTGATCCTTGAACCCTTGGTTTGGCAAGAAGAAGGTGACAAGAGCAAAGAGGAGGTGCGATTCAAGCAGTTCCAGAGTTCAGAGACATCATTTTGAGGTAATGGTTCGAACCTCCTTTAGTTTTGGTGTTGATCATTAGATTTAGGGTTTTCTAACCCCTTTGGAGAGTGATTATGTGAAGCAAATGGTCCCTCTTCGAGTTTGTGCCTTGGATCTGGACTCAAAGAGGTCCAGAGACCTTGACCCTTGGAGCTTTATGGACCAGTTTGGGGTTATTGGCCTTAGGTTGCCATTTTTGGGACTAAATCTCCTTTTTATGCCTTGTTGTGGTTATACAAGCATCAAGTTTCGAACTTTACGTGACATTCATGCTTGGGGAGGCCAGATCTATGGTTTGGGGAAACAGATCTGACCTCAGGAGGTCAGTAGAGTTTGTGCATGGCATGAACTCACCGAGTTGTTCTTGAGACTCGGCGAGTAGGGTTAGGGTTTCACGTAAATTGCTCAGTGAATAGACTTGCCGAGTTGGGGGATGACTCAGTGAGTCAGGAGGGGGTTAGAGGACTGGAGTTCAAGGCGGTACTCGCCGAGTTGTTCTTGAGACTCAGCGAGTTGAGTCGGGGTGGCCCCGCGATTCCTGTCCGGTATGACTCGTCGAGCATAGGGAGGAACTCGACGTACCAAGCGGGACAAAGAGTTAGTGGACATGTGTGTACTCGCCGAGTCACCGGAGTGCACTCGGCGAGTTGGGTCAAAGTTTGACCGTTAACTTTTGTTGACTTTTAGGGTTTGGTCAGCAATGTGGCCTTTGGGCCAAGAAGGGGGTAAAATGGTCTTTTACCCTTAGGAGGGTGCAAAGAGAGGATTGAGTCTAGTCTCGAGAGTTATGTTCAAGAGAGCATTTGCCTTATGTGATAGATGTGGCGAGTTCGAGATGCAAGCGTGAGGATATCTGCTTCCTGCTTGCCAGGTGAGTCTTCTCACTATACTTTACCTTGAGTAGGTAACCAGAGTTATGTGACAGAGTATTTGTATGCTATGTATGTTATGTGTACTACTGCATTATTTCTATGTGATTTATGTTGCGCATGTTTACAGAGTTAGAACCGGAAGGTTCCCAGAGTTAGAACCGGAGGGTTCACAGAGTTAGAACCGGAAGGTTCACAGAGTAGGTTCCACGGACCCACAGAGTTATAGCCTCGAGTGGCTAATATGTGTTATATATGGTATTTTGGGGAACTCACTAAGCTTTGTGCTTACGGTGTTTCGTGTTATGTGTTTCAGGTTTCTCTCAGGATCACGGGACGGCACCGGCTCGATTGTACACACCAGAGAAAGAGTCATGTTTTGAGGATCCTAGTTTATTATGCAAGTGAAAATGGAGTTATGTTTTTTTTGTAATTCAATTATGAATGAGATTTTAAGAAAAGTGTTTTTTTAGAATTAAACAATTATTTTTAAATGAAAAATTGTTTTGAAATTTACGGTGTTACAAGTTGGTATCAAAGCCTTGGTTTGAGGGATTCGGATGCACCTTCGGGTAAATCTGGACTCAAACTGAGGAAGTAAGAAAAGTTTTCAAAGAAATAATTTTCTAAAGTGAATAAGAGTTCAAAGAGAAAGCGAGAAAGAGCAGTGTGTACAATCAGCCAGAGCCCGAACGGTGATTTCCCAAAATACCCTTACTTTTGTGTTATGAGATATTTATGATGCACTTTATGAGATATTATTGCTTGACTAGAGACAGGCTAGGTATTTCATATCTTAGGACTAGAGTGGCCTGATTTGTGATGCCTTAGCCTAGGAATTGCTGTTATATGCGATGTGCTTTTGAGTATGTGATGAGTGAGAATATTTAGTTGGAATCCTTTAGGGGATTTGAGTAGAGGAGTAATCTAGGGGAGATACCTAGATGAGTACCGTGGTACTTAGCGAAAGAATAGTTAGAACCCGTGAGGGGAAGAGTTGCAGAGTTCAGTGGTACTTTGGAGGATGAGCAGAGCAAGCGGAGTTATCACCCAGAGTGAGTCCTATGTATTCTTCGATGCTCGAATGTTGCTTGCTTCGTGCTTTGTGGAACTCTCGATGATGGGAGTCAGCTACCAAACGAATATGATGATATTCAGGAGGTAGATGGATGGCATCATTAGGAGCTCTCCAGCAGCTGATGGCAGAGAAGTGTGGGAATCTAGGAAGAGCCTAGGGAGTAACCTTAGCCAGATGAGTACACTGGAAGAGTAGAGAATTTCGCTGGGGAGCGAGCACGTGCGACGGAATTGGTTAATGAGAAGGTCGAGCAGCTACTTAGGAGCTCCGGGATAGTCCGTGTGGAAAGTATGGGTAGAGGTGGCAGGTAGTATGGGCCCGTACTACTGAAAGCAGAGGACCCATACTTGATACAAGGAGTATTCTGAAGGTTCTAATGAGCGGATTGAGGAGTGATGTTATGGTTCGAGTACCATACATCGGAGCAGATGGAGGAGTGATGTTATGGTTCGAGTACCATACATCGGAGCGGATGGAGGAGTGATGTTATGGTTCGAGTACCATACATCGGAGCGGATTGAGGAGTGATGTTATGGTTTGAGTACCATACATCGGAGCGGATTGAGGAGTGATGTTATGGTTCGAGTACCATACATCGGAGCGGATTGAGGAGTGATGTTATGGTTCGAGTACCATACATCGGAGCGGATTGAGGAGTGATGTTATGGTTCGAGTACCATACATCGGAGCGGATTGAGGAGTGATGTTATGGTTCGAGTACCATACATCGGAGCGGATTGAGGAGTGAAGTTATGGTTCGAGTACCATACATCGGAGCGGATTGAGGAGTGATGTTATGGTTCGAGTACCATACATCGGAGCGGATCGAGGAGTGATGTTATGGTTCAAGTACCATACATCAGAGCGGATTGAGGAGTGATGTTATGTTTCGAGTACCATACATCGGAGCGGATCGAGGAGTGAAGTTATGGTTCGAGTACCATACATCGGAGCGGATGGAGGAGTGATGTTATGGTTCGAGTACCATACATCGGAGCGGATGGAGGAGTGATGCTATGGTTCAAGTACCATACACCGGAGCATATTAAGAAGAGATGTCATGGGATGAGCACCATGGTTCGTAGTGAATGATGCTTGTAGTTCTCCGATTATCCGGTCATGATTGATGAGGTAGAGATTGGACGCTATGGGTTTTAGGCCAGTGTGCCATGATTGAGTTCGAAGAGGCGTCCCTTGAGAGGGAGGTCGAGAGCCTTTCAGAGTATTTTGGTAAGGAGGGGAGAATTTCGGTCTAAGTTGAGCAATCAGTCGATAGAGGAGATGTCACCTTCTATGACCTGGGTGGTGCTATTTATGTTCGTGTGCGAAACATGAGAGGCATGATGTTTAAGTTTTGGGTTTGGGGGTAAACTCTGCAGGTTGTCATTGATGATGATTTTCCATCAGAGTATCAGGTAGCATGTGTGCCGCGAGGCAGTGATTTACCATGAGCAGATAGTCAGTTGGGACTGAGATAGTCGAGGACCACGTTACACCTATTTGAGTATAGTAGGGTGTATTGTAGAGGTATCAGTGGGGAGTCCAGACGAGTTTATCAGTGCAGTGGTTTTTCTATCTATGTTGGGTATTGAATATGGGAGTGGGTCCCTGTTCTTAGGATGATCCATGTGTTGGAACGTCGGTTGATGAGTCGAGGTGGGGGAGTATGATGATTTCGTGGTCCAGTCTATGAGTCAGTGATGTTATTGGACAGTTGAGTTGTTTGGTATTAGATTGGCACGAGACTTGGAACGACTAGAGGCAGTCGTGACGAGAAGTTGTTGAGGATGTCATCTGAGGTTCAGAGTATATAAGTGATGGATTTTGGTCCTAAGAACATCCTATGTGCTCTTACAAACCCTAATGCTTGGATCTAGGTTTCTCTATTGTACATGCAAGTTATCCAAGACTATAAACCCTATTTCTATCATTCAAGTAATCATATTGATCATGAGAATAGGTTTATAATATTACCTTGATTGTTATGTAGCAATAACAATCCCAAATCTCCTTGTATTGACTTTGGAAGGCTTAGAGTCACAAGTGTCACTCCTCTAATGGTTCACAAACACCATAAGCAAGAGGATGAAGAGGAGAGAGGATGGAGGCTGCCCAAATCGTGTTCTAACCCTAGAAGAGAAGTTCCCCACGTTTTTGAGCCTTAATGGTTCTATATATAGTGAGGCTATTAGGGTTATCTAACAAGGAAACCCTAATTTGGTCGCTTAAGCCCTAAGCAACCCATAGACTCCTTTAATCAAGCCCTTGGACGGTTTCCTTATGGGTTTCCCATTAGAATTTGTCCACCCCTTGATTCAAGACAACCCATGGCCCAAATTGCAATTATCTTATAATTACAATTCCAGTCCCTTAAGTTTAATTAATCTCTTTTAGTCACAAAACTAATTACCAATTAATTCTTGACTAATATTAATTAAACAATATGATTTCTCCTTTAATATATTATTCTCATAATATATTAATAAATCATATTTAATCATTTCTCTCCATAATTCATCCTATCAAGTTGCTTTGGTGAAGACAACCCAAAAGGACCATGCACCATCGGGTCAAGTACATACCAAAATAGTTATGGACTTAGACACTAATCCAACAATAAGATCGATTGATTTCCTTAAAGAGCATGATCGGGCATTGCGTAACACTTTCCATGGGCAGGTGCGTTATTGTTGGTGAAAATAGTTTGTGAGATTGTTGATGCGTCAGATAGTGATGGTTCGAACCCTAAGCGGGGGAGAACCGGGTGGTTTATTGAGAGAACCAGATATTTGTGCAAGAGCGGTTAGGGTTTGGATACAGAAACCTGCGGCTTGAATTCATGAGATCAGGGTCATTGATGATCAAGGAAAGGTGCAGGGCGAGATAATGCATGCAGTATATGTCTGAGAGAAGGATGGGTGTCTCCACGGCGGGTGGTCATTGGTCAGGAATCTAGTGGTGGTCAGAGTCATTTCAAGTGGAAGACTCGTAATGATGGTATGGGCAGTTGAGAACTTCTGGGTTGAAATATGGGTAGAAGATTGTCAAGTACGGGCTGGGATGTGTATATTTTCTTGGATTTTCAGCAGTAGTGGAAAGGGTTTCGGAGGATCATCAATGTGTTCTGAAGAGTTAGCGCCTTCCTTGTATTCCAATTGAGTGTTTGGATGCACTGAAGTTGCGCATTGAGTGAAATAGGAAATTATTATGGGATTCAGAGGAAATGTATTGTTGTATGTGTATGGTGCTGGGAGTAAGGGAATCAGTGGTAGAGGCAAGACATTGTGATGCTCTGTTATGGTGTTCCGTGGTTTCCGCGTATAGCATCCTGATTTCGGAGTTATTTAGAGTCTTGGGTTTAAGACGACTAGTGATGTATCATGTATCTATGGTTCCAGTGGGAGCCCTTCGTGTATTGTCATCAAGAGGGATTATTTAAGGAAGTAGATCTCCGCAGAGGTAGGTTCTGTGTTATGGCGGTTGCCGCCAGAGTCTATAATGCATATCGGGGCAAGTGTGTGTGTAACTATCTATGATAGTCTTCGGTGCATGAGTTAGTGAACATAGTGTGGCGTTGTAATGAGAATGAGAGTATAGGGTGAAGCTACAGGGAGCCGTAGTATTCACCAGTCATAGGGTGTTGTGATGCTACGGGGAGCCGTAATATTCACCAGTCAGAGGGTGTTGTGATGCTACGGGGAGCCGTAGTACTCACAAGCCAGAGAGAGAGTCATGATACTACGGGGAGTCATAGTGTTCACCAGTCAGAGGGTGTTGTGATGCTACGGGGAGTCGTAGTACTCACAAGTCATAGGGAGGGAGCCGTAGTACTCACTAGTAAGAGGCTGTCGTAATGTTGCGGGAAGCCATAATACCCACTAGACGGCAAGAGAGTGTGATGAGGGAGTGTTCTCCGATAAGTGCATGATGCAGAAGAGTTTTAGGCTTGAGTAGCCCTAGTGTTGAGTTTATGGAGCCTAGTGGTTAAACCGGGGCGAGACTGGGGTCTCCGTCTCTGTCGGGAGGGTCAGCGAGGCGCGCGGGAGAATATGCGCAGCAGACGCTAGAGGTTAGAGCTGAGTCGATCTTCGATTGGATTGGATTGTATTTTTTTTTTGAGGAAAAGGGAATTTCGTGACTTGCGTGTCACTGGGCCGTGATAGTGGTCACGGGGAGGAAGTTAGTGAGATATTTTGGATCGTGTTATGTGTGACCTTTGGGGGTTCAGCTGTGGGGCCAAAAGCTGACCTGGTGCTCGGTATCGAAGATGAATATGAGAAATGAGCTAAAGTTTACCATGGTGATGTCTGTGGACACTTCAGAGAGAGCGAACGATTCAGACGCTCGAGGATATGCTTCAGGCTTGTGTATTAGATTTCGGGGGGAAATTATGGCCCGTATTTGCCCTTGGCAGAGTTTTCCTACAACAACAACCATCATTAGTGCATCAGTATGCCACCCTTTGAGATGTTGTAGGGAAGGAGGTATCGGACCCCATTTGCTGGGGAGAGGTAGGGCAACGTGTGATGGGAAGTACAGAGATCGTGCTTCAGACGTCAGAGCAGATACAGCAGATCAAGCAGAGGTTGTTGATCGCTCAGAGTCGCCAGAAGAGTTATGCGGATAGGTGCCGGTCCGAGCCAGAATTTTTGGTCGGTGACTTTGTACTCCTGAAGGTTTCTCCTTGGAAAGGAGTGATCCGATTCAGGAAAAGGGGCAAGTTGGGGCCTCGATATATCGGTCCTTTTCGGGTGATCATGAGGGTAGGCAGGGTAGCCTACGGGTTGGAGCTACCTGCAGAGCTAGGTCAGATCCATGACACTTTCCATGTGTCGCAGCTGCGAAAGTGTATAGCCGATGAGTCGGCAGTAGTGCCATTAGAGGATATTCAGGTGGATGTGAGCCCGAACTACGTTGAGATACCGGTGGCTATTCGGGATCGAAAGATCAAGGTTCTGAGGAACAAAGAGGTGCCTCTGGTGTAGGTCCAGTAGCAACACCGGAAGGGGTCAGAGCTTACTTGGGAGCCGGAGCGCGAGATGCGTGAGCAGCATCCGGAGTTGTTTCCAGAGTTAGACTTCGAGGGCGAAGTCTGATTCTAGTGGGGGAGAATTGTAACATCCTGATTTCCCAGGTATATTATTTTATTTTATTATTTTGGAGTTTGAGGAGGAACTCGGCGAGTTGGAGCCAAGACTTGCCGAGTAGGGTCGCGGATGTTCATCCGGGTTCACGTTCGGACTCGGCGAGCCCATTAGTGGACTCGGCGAGTCCACGCTGTTTAATGAAACCCTAATCCCCGGGGTTTGGAGCCTATTTAAGGGCACTTATAGCCTCCCATTGCGGCTACCAGTCCCTTGAGAGAACCCTAAGTGAGCCAAATCTTTGTGAGGGAGAAGAAGTCGCTTTTGATCCTTGAACCCTTGGTTTGGCAAGAAGAAGGTGACAAGAGCAAAGAGGAGGTGCGATTCAAGCAGTTCCAGAGTTCAGAGACATCATTTTGAGGTAATGGTTCGAACCTCCTTCAGTTTTGGTGTTGATCATTAGATTTAGGGTTTTCTAACCCCTTTGGAGAGTGATTATGTGAAGCAAATGGTCCCTCTTCGAGTTTGTGCCTTGGATCCGGACTCAAAGAGGTCCAGAGACCTTGACCCTTGGAGCTTTATGGATCAGTTTGGGGTTATTGGCCTTAGGTTGCCATTTTTGGGACTAAATCTCCTTTTTATGCCTTGTTGTGGTTATACAAGCATCAAGTTTCGAACTTTACGTGACATTCATGCTTGGGGAGGCCAGATCTATGGTTTGGGGAAATAGATTTGACCTCAGGAGGTCAGTAGAGTTTGTGCATGGCATGAACTCGCCGAGTTGTTCTTGAGACTCGGCGAGTAGGGTTAGGGTTTCACGTAAATTGCTTAGTGAATAGGCTTGCCGAGTTGGGGGATGACTCAGTGAGTCAGGAGGGGGTTAGAGGACTGGAGTTCAAGGCGGTACTCGTCGAGTTGTTCTTGAGACTCGGCAAGTTGAATCGGGGTGGCCCCACGATTCCTGTCTGGTATGACTCGTCGAGCATAGGGAGGGACTCGATGTACCAAGCGGGACAAAGAGTTAGTGGACATGTGTGTACTCGTCGAGTCACCGGAGTGCACTCGGTGAGTTGGGTCAAAGTTTGACCGTTAACTTTTGTTGACTTTTAGGGTTTGGTCAGCAATGTGGCCTTTGGGCCAAGAAGGGGGTAAAATGGTCTTTTACCCTTAAGAGGGTGCAAAGGGAGGATTGAGTCTAGTCTCGAGAGTTATGTTCAAGAGAGCATTTGCCTTATGTGATAGATGGTGGCGAGTTCGAGATGCAAGCATGAGGATATCTACTTCCTGCTTGCCAGGTGAGTCTTCTCACTATACTTTACCTTGAGTAGGTAACCAGAGTTATGTGACAGAGTATTTGTATGCTATGTATGTTATGTGTTGTACTGCATTATTTCTATGTCATTTATGTTGTGCATGTTTACAGAGTTAGAACCAGAAGGTTTCCAGAGTTAGAATCGGAGGGTTCACAAAGTTAGAACCGGAAGGTTCACACAGTAGGGTCCACGGACCCACAGAGTTATAGCCTCGAGTGGCTAATATGTGTTATATACGGTATTTTGAGGAACTCACTAAGATTTGTGTTTACGATGTTTCGTGTTATGTGTTTCAGGTTTTTCTCAGGATCACGGGACGGCATCGGCTCGATTGTACACACCAGAGAAAGAGTAATGTTTTGAGGATCCTGATTTATTATGCAAGTGAAAATGGAGTTATGTTTTTTTGTAATTCGATTATGAATGAGATTTTAAGAAAAGTGTTTTTTTTAGAATTAAACGATTATTTTTAAATGAAAAATTGTTTTGAAATTTACGGTGTTACACTATAGGGATGATCCGAGTTAAAAAAAAAAGAGTTAGGGTCTGAACACACAAAACCATTGGTGTGTGTGTGTGTATATATATATATATATATATATATATATATATAGTTTTCTTATATATATTTTATATGCTACTGTTCATTGCATATCATAATAATGAACCTTTTAGAAATATACACTTATAAATGTATAATCAAAAGTATATGCTCCGTATCACTTGTAACAAATATACACTTATAAATGATCATAATAATGAACCATTTAGAAATATACACTTATAAATGCATAATCAAAAGTATATGCTCCCTATCACTTGTAACAAATATACATTTATAAATGATCGGCCAAAGGGTATATAATTAGGATTGTCTCAAACATATTTAAGGGTCCGAGGCAAAAATAAAAGAAAGTCCCTTCTGTTACTAGATATTCGGATGACCACTAAATTTTAAAATATCTAAGTTTTTTAACAAACTATACTACAAATTTATTGTTTTTATGTGAAAACAAATTTATATATAAAATAATTTGACAAATTAAAATTAGATTTTGAAAAATAAATGCAAAATAGGAAACTGAAGTGGTTAAATGTCACAAAAATAAAATTGAAATGAAAAGGAATTAAACAAAATTGGAATAAATGCAAAGTATGAAATTGAAGGGGGTACATGTGCATTTTCAGAAAGTGTAACATAAGTAAAGAAAATAGAAAACTGGGGCGGGATATGGAAACAAGCTGGAAACTTCAGGGGCAAAATATGTAAATGTTGATTTGAAATAGGTCGATAACATCATAACATGACACTTTCTGTTTGTGATATGAACAAATGGAGGATTTGATAAGGAAAAAGAATGCGATGGGAGTCGATCAAAGGCGGGGTAAGTGGTATCTAGACACACTATTACCAGGTAATCTACACAATTTTAATTTTATTATTTAACATATTAAATAATATATAAATAAAAACAGTTTTAAAATTGGGCCCTAAACTTTTACGGAGTCTGGTCCATCGCTCAGCTTGCCCCACCTATTGGGCCGTGCTTGTATACACTTGTCCCCGCATGGCAAGGATCATGGAAGAAAGAAAGGAAATAGAGAGGAAGAAACACAACCCAGAGAGGAAGAGAGCCACAGACATTTCATTGGTCTTGTCCCTCCGTCCTTAACACTTGAACCACCACAGTCGTGGCACCTGGGGTGGTGTACACGACCTTGGTGCCATTAACAGCTCAACGATAGAGTAATTTGTAACAAGTATACCAATCGGCCTTACTGACATGTATGTATAAATAGAAATGAGACATGATTTGATCGGCAATATCAATCTTTTACGAATCATAAAGAACTCATTTCCAAGGTATGACTTAATACAAAAGTTTGTATATAAATTAAAAACTAAAAAAAAGGTAAACAAAAAATTAATGGTTTAATGTCTAAAGAGAAAAAGAAAAAACATATAAAAATTTACATGCTTGAAAAAGTTCACAATAAAACATCATGACATGCTTTGATTCGTCTTAACACGCATCACATCTAACAACTTCACCACCAGCTTTTTTTTGGGGTGTGGAGGTCACACCTTACAACCATGGCACATTTTAAATCGTTTATTAGTATCCTTGCTAAATAGTCATTAAAAATAGAATGTTGTTATTATTACTTTTTTTCTAAAATCTTGTACCTGTTAAAGAAAGTATCATATTAATTGGTTTACGGATTAGGAAAGTTTAGTTGATTTATTAAAACAATATAAACGTAATACTAGTTTAGTAAATTAGTAGTTACATTTTTATTTTGAAACTAGGTGTGAGACCCATGTATTACATAGGTTTAATTAAAAAAAACAAATATAAAAGTTTAACAATTTGAAAAGTTTGAATTTATAAGAAAAATGAAAAAAAATTTGAATTATTAAAATTAATGAGACTTTAATGTAACATATATAAACTCTTTCTAATAAATACTTTACATATATATTACCTTACACATTAAATGTGAAATTTTAATTTAATAAAATAAAAAATACAATAAAATGACAAGTGGAAAATAGAAATTTTAAAAATTCTAAAAAATGTCATGTGTCCAAATGAATGAGAAGAGGACATGTAGCAAAAAAAACCTTCATTTATTATAGTAGATTCGAACGCTACTGTACGTAGCTTATTTTTATAACTCGATTTTTAAAAATCAAAACTAAAACTCTTGAATTTGGAACGTGGTACGGTAAGAAGAAAAAAAAATTTATCATCATTCCCACGTAGGAAAAACATCACTAATATTGTATAAGAATTGAAAAACAAATAAACAATTCATAAATATGCTTAAACATGTATTTTCTTTACCTTTAAACGACTTTTAATATATATCTTTATAAATCTTATAAAAAAGAGCAATCAAGTCAATATAGTACAAGATAAATTATCTATCTTTAACTATATTTATTTGAAACTTCGGATGTTTTCAACTTATGATAAATTATTGTTTGATTAATTGAAAATTTTCATATATAAAAAGATTATCTCATGTTTGATTACTCACAATATGAAGATGGGTACAAATATGTTTGATGTTTGATTACTCACAATAAAAAAGGAGTCAATTACACGAATGGTCTCTGTGGTTTGGGGTAATTTGCGTGCTTGGTCCCTAACTTATTTTTTTAACTCGAAAAGTCCTTATTGTTTGTTTTTGTTACGCGCTTGGTCCCTACTGTTTGTTTTTGTTATGCGATTGGTCTCTGTCTTACCTAAAAATACTATTATTTAAATAGGAAAAAATTGTGGGATAGGTAAGATAAGGTGAGGGGGGTTGGAGATGGGGTGTGTTTATTTAAATATTTTAAAAAATCAAGGGCAAAATAACTTTTTTAGGTAAGACATGGACCAAGCGTGTAACAAAAACAAACAGTAGGGACCTTCCGAGTTAAAAAAATAAGTAAGGGACCAAATGCATAAATTACCCTAAACCATAGGGACCATTCGTGTAATTTACTCTAAAAAAAAAAAAGATGTAAAGATAGGCACAAATATGTTTGGGGAAAAGTAAATGTAAATATGATACTCACGGTTTTAAAAGCTTAAAAGTCATTGAGGTGATTTTTTCAATTTTAGTTTATACTCACGACAAAATTGCAAAAATGGTCCCTGTGGTATGTATTTTTTTGAGGTTTTAGTCCAAACCATGACTTTTTCGGATTGGTGGTCTTTTTGACCTAATTTCGTTGCGTTTTTGGTCCCTCAGTAAACTGAAAATACTTTTATACCCTTCTGATATATTTTTTTTATGCTTTTTCTATTTAATTTAAATGAAAAATAAAATAATTAACTAATTTGGGGCCCACACACACACACACACTCTCTCTCTCTCTCTCTCTCTCTCCTGTGTAAACCTACCGCCGATCCAAACCTTGTTCATAATCCAATTGAACATCAAATTCCAACTTCAGATATTCCAATTTTTTCTTGCAAATAATCGATTTCTCCGATTCCTCAATTCTCAAACAAATGATTCTCACTTTTTCCTGCAACTTAGATTAACCCACAAACTTAAAGATCTTCACCCACTTTCACTATGAACACACACACACACACAAGATCAAGGTATATATTCAACATCGATTCAGCAGCATAGTGCAGGTCCGGTAATAGTGGGCAGAGGTCCATTGATTTCCGACAGATGTTGAGAAGACTCAGTTTAGTGGCTGTCAAAATCGATGATGAAAAGAAACATTAGTGATGTTAGAGGAGACGATAAACAACAATCAATTCGACTACTCAGGGTTATACCTATGATATCACCTGATTTAAACGACAACCAATCCATAAACATCGTCTACATATAGGTTATACACAAACACATATTTCATTGGTAATACACATAAATGAGAGAAAGAGGAATCATAAGAGAAGGAAAAAAAGAGAAAGGGATAAGTCGATAAAGGGGAAGAAATCGATAGGGGCTATTGTAGGGAGCTGCTCCGGTGGCCGATAAAGGGGAAGAAATCGATGCGTAAGATACGAGGGGAGGAATGAGTAAGGGTCTGGGATGTTTGGGGTTCCTGTACTCGACAAAATAAACATGGTGGTAGTGGGTTTTTACCATGGCAGCTGGGAGTGGCGGAGGGAGCTGCTCCAATGGGGTATTCCGACAAAGATTGGAGATAAGGTGTTGGGGTCGAGTTTAGGTGGGATGAATCTCATCGGAGCTTCTTTGGTGGGGACCTCCACTGTCGCGCGCAATCTTGATGGTGGTGAAACGGGTGGTGGGTTTGGATGGTTTGACGTTGTTGAAGGAGATGGGTTACGATTGTTTCCATGGGGAGGTTTGATTAGGGATTACGAGTGCAAAGAGGGAAGCTTGAATAGAAGTGTTGGTGGATGAATGGAATCAAGAAGATGAAGAAATGGGGAAATATTTTTCATACAGTAGAATACACACTCAAACACACATACAGAGAGAGAGAGAGAGAGAGGGGGGGTGGGGGTGGGCCCATTCTTATTTTTTTTAATTATTAAAATAAATAAAATAGTATTAGATTTAAAAAGAAATGAAATAAAAATGAAAATAAATACCCCAAGGGTATTACATTCATTTCACTATTTAGAAGGACAAAAAATGCAACGAAACTAGGTCAAAAGGACCACTAATCCAAAAAATGCGTGGTTTGGACTAAAACCCCAAAAAAATGCATACCACAGGGACCATTTTTGCAATTTTGTCTATACCGACATCTTTTTCATTATATTTTCGTTATATTTTAAGAAAATTATTTGGAGCCAAAAGAAAAAAAAATATGAATTTATTTAAATTTATTTATTACAATTAGTTTTAAGATACATGCTCTTAGTTTGTAATATCCTATTTTTTTGTTTGATTGAGTTTTGCTTTTAGGCATGTAACTAATATAATTTGAAAAGTATAATTATCCATGCATATTTCACTCAAATATGTAATTGAATTTTTTTAACAATACAAAGAGAATATAAAGAAACAAAAATAAATTTTACCTCTACAATAATTCTCATTATTTCGTGATTTTTATTATGTTCTAAGAATTTATTATCTATTATCTACTATCTATCTACCATCTAATCTAATCTAATCTAATATAATCTAATCTATATCATATCATATCATATCATACATACTTATAAAGCTAGCATTTTTTCTTAAATCTCATGCATTTGAAACCCCCTTTTTTAACTTCCTTTCACCACATTCATTTGAAACTCCCATGACTTTTCAATTTCTTTACAATAATATTATAAATAAGTTAAATAATGTTCTATAAACAAGAAATGGTGTTTTATTACAATATCTTCATCTCACATCGATGGTGAGAGTAAACAAGAGAATGTTTCTTCTTCTATAAATAGGAAAGGCTGTGAAATGTTTCAAAGGGACCAAACCATGAAAACTTCCTCATGCCTACCTTTATAGGATTTTGAAGGTATTATTTGGTCAGATTGTCTATATTGGCAAGTGTCCAGTTAACTTTTAGAATTCCAAAAATGGATTTGAACCGAATTTTTTCAGGTTTAAACTATGTTTCAGTTAGAAAAAAAATTATGTAGTTGGGTATATTGAGTTGAACCGGAGCTGAATCAATTTGGACCGATAAAGGAATCATTTTCCTTTCACAACAAATATTTGAAACTCCCATGATTTTCCAAATTATTTCTAATAGTATTATAAATAAGTTACATAATTTTATATAAATATAAAAAAAAACATCTACCTAAACCTAAATTATAACTATTTGAAAAATCACTTAGATTCAAAAGCACCAAAATATATACAAACCGGGTTTCACTAGAAAAAAAATATGTAGTTTGGTATATTTAGTTGAATCGGTCCGAGTTTGATCTATTTGGACCATAAAAGAAGCATTTTCCTTTCACTACTTATATTTGAAACTCCCATGATTTTTCAAATTGTTTCCAATGATATTTTAAAAAGTTACATAATGTAATATAAATATAAAAAAACATCTACCTAAAAATAAAATTATAATTGTTTGAAAATTTGATTTGATCAAAAGCACGAAATATATACGCAAATTATATTTTATAAATGAATTATTTTTATAATGAACTTTTGAATCTTGAAAATACATATAAACAAGCTTTCTATATTAAGTACCTAACTGAATTTATGATTTTAGAATTGAACAAAAAGTTATTCAATAAGAACTTACTTTTTTAGATAGCAACTTACGAGATTGTAGAAAAATAGAAGTATTGAACAATAAAGAAAGGGTAAACAAGAGAAAGGGCGTTTTACTAAATAAGTTGAATAATGTTTTATTAACAAGAAAGCATGTTTTATTAAAATGTCTTCATCCCACATCGATGGTGAGAGTAAACAAGAGAACGTTTCCTCTTCTATAAATAGGAAAGGTTGTGAAATGTTTCAGAGAGACCAAACCATGACAGCTTCCTTATGCCTGCCTTTTTAGGATGTTGAGGGTATTTTTTGGTGAGATTGTCTATATTGGCAACTGTTCATTTAAGTTTTAGAATCCCGAAAATGGTTTTGAACAAGATTTTTTTAGGTTCAAACAGAGTTTCAGTTGAAAACCCGTTATGTAGTTTGGTATATTGAGTTGAATCGGTCTGAGTTTGATCAATTTGGACCGAGAAAGGAAGCATTTTCCTTTCAGCACATACATTTGAAACTCCCATGATTTTTCAAATTGTTTCTAATAATATTATAAATAAGTTACCTAAACATAAAATTATAATTGTTTGAAAAATAAATTTGATTCAAAAACAAAAAATTATATACAAACCGGGTTTCACCACATACATTTGAAAGTCTCATGATTATTCAAATTGTTTATAATAATATTATAAGTTACATAATGTTATATCAATATAAAAAATCTACCTAAACATAAAATTATAATTGTTTGAAAAATCACTTTGATTCAAAAGCACGAAATATATACTCGATTATATTTTATAAATGAATTCATTTTATAATGACATTTTGAATCATGAAAATACATATACACAAACTTTCTATATTAAGTACCTAACTGAATTTATGATTTTAGGATTTAACAAAAAGTTATTCAATAAAAACTTGATTTTTTATAGCAACTTACGAGATTACTGAAAAATAGAACTATTGAATAATAAATTCTCTGGATAACATTTTATTTTTATTATTTAATATTTTATTTAACAAAATGAAATTATTGGCAAATAAAGAAATGAGTTTAATTAAAATGTTATCATCCCACAGTGATTGTGAGAGTAAACAAGATAATATATTCTCCTCTATAAATAGGAAAGATTGTGAAATATTTTAAAGGGACTAAGTCATGAGATCTTCGTTGCATCTAACTTTGTAGGACGTTGAGTGTATTCTTTGGTGAGATTGTCTTTGTCGACAATTGACCAATTAAATTTCAGAATTTTGAAAATGATTTTGGATCATATCTTTTAGATTTGGATCGAGTTTAATAAGGATATGAGTGTCTTCTGACTGAGTTAGGCGAACTCGCTTCCATTGGAGGTCGAGTTTAAGTAACATGCTGTGTATTTGGTTGTGTTAGCCAAGTTTTACAACCCTGTATGTAATACAATTTAAAGTTTTAACCTTATAAAACACGTCACTATTATCATATGTTCTACATAATTATGGTAATATTTATGATACAATACATTTTTTTTACTATTTAAAATAAAAAGTTGAACATATTATCATATGTTGTACACAATGATAAAATTTAAGATAGATAAAAAGATGTCTCTGTTATCGTATTTTCTACATAATGATAATATTTAATATAAACGTTTTAATTTAATAATAAATTATAATTTAATAGATAACAATAAAGATTTATTTATTTTTAAAAATTAAAATTTTTTCTATTTTAATCATATAACTTTGTATATGCAAAACAACTTCAAGTTCCAACCTTATCTCTTATAATATTGTTCAACATAATAACAATACTAAAAATCATTTTTTATATTTTTTATGAAATTATTATTGAATTGTTAATAACAATGATTTAGTTATTTTTAATATACAATATTTTTTTATATCCCACGCAACACGCGGGCATTTGTCTAGTCATACATACTTATAAAGCTAGCATTTTTTCTTGAATCTTATGCATTTGAAACCCCCATTCTTTTTTCTTTTCACCACATTCATTTGAAACTCCCATGACTTTTCAATTTCTTTATAATAATAATAATTTGGTAGTTAGGTTAAATAAATATCAAATGTAAAGTGTATTCATATATAAACTAAATTTCAATAATAAAATAATATCTTTAATTCTACTTATACAATTATGTTTTTTTAACTTTTAACATATTATACTTAATTTATTACTTTTAATATATTGTTGGATGTAAACCATTATCATTTTAAAGGTATAATTTTTGAACAATTTGTATAAAATACTTAAATTATGAATTAAAATATAACATTATAGGCTCAACTTAAATATAAATTTTATTTAACTTAAACAACCCAAAGATTATTTTATAAATAGTTAAAAGTGATAAATTGTAGTGTCTTTGTAATAATGATTGTAAGTTGGTTAATAAGGTTAAATAAATATCAAACCTAAAGTGTAATCATAAATAGACTAAATTTCAATTTTAAAATAATATATTTACTTCTATTTATAAAATCATGTCTTTAAATTTTAACATATTATACTTAATTTATTAGATTTAAAATGTTGTTGCATGTAAACCATTATCAGTTTAAAGCTACAATTTTTGAGCAGTTTGGACAAAATACTTAAATTGTTAATATAAATATAACATTACAGTGTCAACTTAAATATAAATTTCAGTTCCACTAAAAGAACCAAATAATATTTTGTAAATAGTTAAAAGTGATAAATTATAGTGATAAACGCAAAAATATCAACCCTAAAGTAACTTATAATAATATTTCCTAAAAATTTCAAATATTTCCTAACTTATAATAATATTTCCTAAATATATTTATATAATCATTAAAAAATTTCAAATAAATAGCTTAAAATAACTTATAATAATAATAGTTAAAAATAACTCTATATAAATGATTATATTGTTACCTTTAAAATCAAAAAATAATGTTTGATGTTTTAAATAATTATAATGATAGAAATCAAAACATTAAGCAAATATATTTTAAAAAATTAGTTAAAAATAACAACTATAAATAATATTAAACCATATATAATATTTAATTTTATTGATATGTAACTCGCGAGTAGAAGTCATTCAAACAATTGAGATTATGACGTTATAATAGATTTATATATTATCATATAATTCAAAATAGTCAATATATTATATCAAATTAATATACGAATTATTATATCAAATTTAACAACAACGTTAGTGTTATATTTTAACAAATATATATTTGTAAAGACTTCAACTATATAGGTGTTTCCGTGCAATACAATGTCAACTCAAATATAAATTTCAGTTTCATTTAAAAAAACTAAAGAATATTTGGTAAATAGTTAAAAGTGATAAATTGTAGTGATAAAAGTAAAAACTAAATTGTAATTTCAATTTAACTAAAATATTTTTTAAATATATTTTTATAATCGTTAAAAGTTTCCAAATAAGTAGCTTAAAATAACTTACAATAACAATAGTTAAAAACAACTCTATATAAATGATTATATTGTTAGCTTTAAAATAAAATAAAAAAAACAATGTTTGATGTTTTAAATAATTATAATGATAAAAATTAAAACATTAAGCAAATAAATTTTAAAAAATTAATTAACAATAAAAACAACTATAAATAACATCAAATCATATATTATATTTAATTTTATTCATGTGTAACTCGCGGGTAGAAGTCATTTAAACGATTGAGATTATGAAGTTATAATAAATGTATATATTATCATATAATTCAAAATAATCAATATATTATATCAATTTAGTATATACAAATTATTATATCAAATTCAACAACAACGTTATTGTTATATTCAAAAAATCATATATTTGTAAAGACTTCAACTATATAAATTTTTCTGCGCAACGCGCGGGTATTCGCCTAGTTATACTTATAAAAGAAACATTCTTCCTTTCACCACATCAATTTGAAACTCTCAACTTTTCATATTTCCATATAATATACTTTCTAATTTAAATATGTTATTAATTATAAATATTATCATAAATGGAAGACTTTTTGAATCATCAATAACTTCATTATAGTGTTAAACGCATAACATAAATTAATATCAAAAAAATTTAAAAATATAGTGTAAAATTTAAAACCTAAAGTTAAATATTAAATAAAGTTAAAAAAAAACTCAATGTATAGTTTTTTACAAGAGTTAAAAGGAAAATATTAAATATAATAAACATAAAAAACATAAATCTAAAAGTAAAATTAACTAAAACATCTCCAAAAACTATTTTTTATAATAACTGAAATTCCGTTAAGGTTTTTAAAAAAATAATAATTTATAATAGTAATAGTTAAAATAACATAAAGTTATAAATTAAATTATATTACATCACAAACAATCATCATGGTAAAATTAAAATGTCATCTTATATTAGTTAATTAAAATAGATAAGAAATATAACTAATTTTATACACACATAAAGCTTTTTCTTTTCACCACATCAATTTGAAACTCCCAACTTTTCATATTTCCCTATAATATATTTTCACCACATAAAGAATCTCGTGTGCGGAAATCATATATATGATGCACTGCTACCGTACCGGCTCCTTTCCCTTCGAAGAAGAAGGACCTGAAACAAAAACTGAAAATCGTAAGCACAAAGCTTAGTGAGTTCCCCCATCATACCACATACCATATAACATACATACTGTCTAACATATCCGGGTACTGGACTCCCCATTCGGTCTCTTTCAACCGGTAACTGCCTAGCATATCAGGGTGCTGACCTACCCCTTCAGTCCTATAGACCGATACCTAGCCCAACATACAAAGGTGCTGGCATACCCCTTCGGTCCTTTCGACCGGTACCGGGGACTATTTCACCCCCTACTCTACCACATAACATCCTAGTGCATAAGCATATAATCATATACTACCTAGCTTATCTGGGTGTTGGCATACCCCTTTGGCCCTATCGACTGGTATTGGGGTCTATCCTACCCCTCCTATCACATATCCTATAACATCATAGCATACTGGCATATAAACATAACAGATAGTGACATACCAGATAATTATCACAAAGACAATTATCTCTACTATAACTCTTACCATTGGGTCGGCCTTGGTGCCTTAGACCCACTTCTACTGGAAGGTAACTCACCTCAATATCGTGAAGTAGCTGAACTGTCCTCGGTGTTGGGATCAACTCTCCTCAAACTCATACGCATAACATTTATTTAATTACTCTTTCAAACTTATAACCCTTTTAAGGGTCAACTCTAGCCAATGGTCAAGTCAAAGGTCAACACTCTGGTCAAAGTCAACCTTCTGGTTCAAGTCAACATTCTGGTTGACTCAACTCGCCGAGTTGGTCAGTCAACTCATCGAGTTCCATGATTCAAAGAATCTCGAACTCGCGATCTAACTCGTCGAGTTACCCTCTAACTCACCGAGTTTCTCCTCATGAAAAAATTAGGACTTTCTGTTTGAACTCGTCGATTCCTTCCTTGGACTCGTCGAGTTCTCATTCATACAGAGTCGGGGTATTTCACTCACAACTCGCCGACTTCATCCTTGAACTCGTCAAGTTCCTCTTCATGTATGTTGGGACATTTTTTTCATCAACTTGCAGAGTTCATCCTTGAACTCATTGAATTCCTCTTCATACAAACTGGTTCAATTTGCTATCAACTCATTGAGTTCATCCTTGGACTCGTCGAGTTCTTTGATCTTCAAGTCCATAAACACATCCAACTCGACGAGTCATCTTCTAGACTCGACAAGTTTGTTCAGTAACAAAAAGGTTAAGGAACCATAACCCAACTCGACGATTCCCTCAAAGTCTAATTCCATACAGCCAATTTTAGTCGGGCTTAATGCATCCAAAACATAGATCTGGCCTCTTAGGGTCGATATAACACATAAAGTTACAAACTTTAAGTTTATGTATGGGCTATTTAGCTTAAATAGCCCAAAAGAGTGGTTCTTATGATGCATGGGACTCCCATGGCCATAAATTTGGCACCTTTATGCCATGAAGTCCCTCAAAGGCTCTGGATCTGAAGTATTAGCCCCAAACCTGCTTGCATCCATGAATGGTTCCAAAAATGGCTCCTTAAAGCCCTAAACTACTCCATGAAGGGATATAATAGATGAATAGACAAGGTATAGACTTTAAATCACCAAGAACACACAATAAAGTCTCAAGAACACTCAAAATGGATTAGGTTTTCGTGAATAAGGCTTGGAGGTGATGGGGGTTGTAGTTGAGGCCAGTTAAGGTGTTTAAATAGGGTGTAAACCCTGAAAATTAGGGTTTCACTCTGGCAGCCCTACTCGTCAAGTCTAGCCCTCTCGACTCGTCGAGTAGGCTTTAATTTCGAGTCCAATCCTTCATTCCTACTCGACGAGTCTGGGGCCTCCGACTCGTCGAGTCCCTTTGCAAAAATGAAAGTTTTAATTTAAAATACATACTAGGAACCGGGCGTTATATTGAATTTGCGGGTGTTACATTTCCCGTAAGTAGCCTTTTAGTAGGGTAATTAATAATAATACTTTTATTTATTAGGCTTAAGGGTTAAACTTGATTAGAGTGTATGCCCTAGGTTATAATCGTAGTTCCTAAGGAATTACTAGTTCGCTATAAGTCTATAACCAATAGTTATGATACCATTTCTATCACACCCTCGGTCGGTGGCGGAAGCATCGGGCTGTACAACAATTCATAGTGGTACACAATTATTGAATACATTGAACAATACACAGAAGATATAACACAACCATTACTTTTACATAATTTTTTCTGGTACAAGCACATGACCTTAACTTGACAAGGACTAAACAATAAGAGAACATATAAGGCTTCCATTCACTTCCTTGATAACTGATATTGCCATATTTAAACATATTTTTAGGCAATATTTAAGTACATTTTTATATATATTTTGGTCATTTGCATAGAATGATGATACTTATAAGGTTAAATTATATTTTGCAGCAAAAAAGAAGACATTTTGAAGAAAGGGACTAAAAGCGTTAAATGATGGAACTTTGGAGGTTGAAGGCTTGAAAGACAAGAGAAACACCCAAAAAAAGACGTATTCACGACATGAACAGTTGATGGTTCACGACGTGAGTGAAAAGAATTAGAAGATAAGCATCCGGGTGAAGGAATCCTTGACGATCACGATTACTCCGAGTTCATGACATGAGTTTTAAATGCTCACGACGTGAACGGTGATTTTCTAGAAAATATATATATATATATATATCCTTCTCCATATCGATTGGGAACAATTTTGGCTGGCTTAGGAGGATTCCTGGAGACGAAATTTAGAGGAAAAGAAGCTCTGGAAGTTGGTTTTAACACCAAGGAAGGAAGAGTTCATAATTTGTCTTTATAGATTGGTACATTTAAATATGTTTTTTATTATAGTATTCGTTTGTTTAGCTGTTAATATGTCCAGCTAAATCTAGATGCTTCTGTTAGCTAGATGAAGCTGGAACTCATGGTACTTAGTGATATGCTTGTGTTGATTGATTTTACCTAGCATGCTTGAATTAGTTATTTGATTGCTTTGAATTCTTGTTATGTGTAGTTAGTGAACACAAATCTGCATGAACTTGACTACCTAATAATATAGTGAACACTAGTTTTTTGGAGCTAAGATCAAACCAATCTTAGATTAGTATTTGAATCATTACATCAAGCTGTGTTAGAGAACTCATATTATGACTGTAATTGTGTTTAGATTAATCAATATTTCATGGCTCCAATCTTATTTAATAATTGATTCTATGTTAACTATTGTATGACCATAAATAGATTTACATGAATTGATTAATAATTGGTAGATTTAGAATTAAATTACTAATACTTCTTTAATTGGTCACTAACAGTAATAGTTATAGCTAATGTATAACCATTGATTGAAAGCAGATTCGAACTAACAGAAGTGCTTTGTTTATTAATTGAGTTTCGTTAAA
Source organism: Lactuca sativa (assembly GCF_002870075.4). Classification (NCBI taxonomy): domain Eukaryota; kingdom Viridiplantae; phylum Streptophyta; class Magnoliopsida; order Asterales; family Asteraceae; genus Lactuca; species Lactuca sativa. The sequence goes on from NC_056626.2 coordinate 24,285,296, forward strand.
GGATTAAGTTCATCTAAACTTGAAAAATTAGATAAAAACCTCTTCTTAATTTATGAATAATTAGATTAATTTAGTAGTAAATAGATTAATTAATAACATTGTTCCCTGTGATCGACACCCAACTTACCAAACTATTCTATAATTCGACTAGATACACTGCCTAGGTGCATTTTAGTTAGTTAGTTAGTTAGGTTATAAATTTTAAAATTAGTGGGTACTATCGTGCACATCAATAACTTTTCCCTTCACTTTGCCACTTTCATTGTTAATTTTCTTGAGAATACACATGGTTTGAAAAAATCAACATAATGTTGGTGAGTTCATAGGTTGTAATAGTTTTATACTTAGAATAGTTTTATCTTTTAATTTTTTGATGAAATTCTATTCTTCATGACTTTTCTTTTTAGGATATATCACCCCTTTTGTACTATGCTACAGCTTCTCTTTAAAGAGTGTTTTTACCTCTTTTGCTTATGGTTACATACTATTATCACTTCAAGGCGTTCCCATCTAGGTAATGTATTTTATTAAGGTTAGTTGAACATTTGTTACAATGAGTTCCTATAATTGAGCTTTCGACTAGATATTCGCCCCGCACGATGCTTCATCTGACATCGTAAAATAGTCTAGAAAGTTATGTTTGTTGTGACTCGACCATCGAGGTTATAGCTAGCAACCGTAGGTGGGGGTATTAGCCTCGTATAGATCTATACATATATTTTCCGCTCACTTAAGATTTAACGATTATAGGTCGAGGTTAGCTGAAAACTACAACTCAAGGATGAATAGTATCGATCTCATTTAACAATTGTTTTATTTAACCTTATAGCACTCTTTATAGATCTTTTTATTCATATCTTTGGTTTTTCTTTAATATGATTCTCTTACATGATTATACTGGTGTGTGTGTGTGTATATATATATATATATATATATATATATATATATATATATATATATATATATATGATTATCATAGTTTTTGATGTTCTTGATATGATATTTGGGTAAAATAACGACTAGGTACAATATTTATCCTTAGACTTTGGTCAACGTAAAAACTAGGTATTATGTTACCCTAGAGAATATGTCATCATAACGACTAGGTATAATATTATCGTATAGTTTTGGGCGGAGTTTCTACCAGGTATAATATCATCTTATGGTTTGTGCAGCATAACGACTACGCATAATATTATTCCTACAATTTTAGCAAGATAACTACCAAACATACTATCATCTTAATGTTTCATACATTTTATAAACTACTGATATATTACAAATAATAATATTTTGTAAAATCAATAATGTAGTATTTTAACATATTTTGCCCCCTGTAAAATTTTTGAAAACTGTAAAAGTGGGGTCGTGAACTCACCCTAGTAACAGGAATCGCGAAAGCAGGGTAGCTTTGAGACTCAAGAGCTCGGGTACTGCTCGTGATGAGACCACTTCGATCGGAGAGAGGTAGAGGCTTTAAGAGGGGTGTAGGAAAGGGTCTGCCAATCATTGCTATTATAGCAGGTTTTTGGACCGTGTGTCGAGCGATTTGGTGTGCGCACCACATAGAGTGCATCGCGGCTGCCATGGGTCACTTTCTTGTTGAGCCACGTCGCCTGCAATCTTTGCGAATCCAGCGTCAGCGTGCCGTGCATGGCACGCCTGGTGTGCGCACAAAAATGAATTTGAAAAATTCATATTTCTTGTGGACAAGCTTCGTTCTTTACCCTCTTTATACCCATGCGATGCTCTCGACTAGTACTACAAAGTTTACTTTAGGTTGTTTTTTACAAATTTTAGCTTTTATCTTTTGACCTAACGAGGTATCCATAAATGCTTTTATAAAATTTACAACGCCTTCATACGAGCTCCGTTCTTTGCATTCTTTGTCTCAAAATTCTTATCCTAAGGAGTATTATGACTTTTCTTTTTTGACTTAGCCAAAACTTAACCGATATTCGTACTCTTTTTACATCTAAAATTATTTACGTGGTTGATTTTTATATTCGGTAAAAACCATAAGTTTTTTACATGAAGTCAGATTTTTACAAAATTTATATTTTTCAAATCACGTCGTCGTGTATTTTTCGAATATATTAACCGTTATAGGTGTTGGTACGACTTTTTGTGCATTTATTTTTGAGTCTTATCGCCCAAAATAGTCACGTTCTCACAATCGTGTAAGGTTAACTACATATATTTATTAATATATTATTGTATTTCTGTAGCACCTGGTTCCTGGTACGTAAATCTTATTTGAGTATTTTACATTTTTAGCCTTGGACTCGACGAGTCATAGGTCCGACTCGTCGAGTAGAGACGGGACCCCGGGACACGTTTAAGTTGGCGACTCAGCGAGTCCATATCCTGGAATCGGCGAGTCACCACTGTTGGATGAAATCCTAAGTTTCAGGGGTTTGCACCCTATTTAAACAACATATCCGCCCCAAGCCAGCCCCCATTCACCCCCAGAGCTCCCAACCCTCGTTCTAAGCTTGTTCATTGAGAGTTTGAAGCAATTTTTGTGTGTTCTTGAAGGTTTTGAGGCAAAAGGGGGAGTAGATCAAGAGGAAGGGAAGGAATCCAAGCATCTTTGTGCTCTCTCAGCAATTTCTTTGAGGTATAACCCGTTTTCCCCCTGTTTCTATGCTTATTACTTCATTTAAGTCATTCTTGAGCCAATCCCCAAGCTTGTATGTGCAATATAAGTCGTAATATGTTGATTAGCCTTTAGATCTAGGCAAGATTGAGCTCCAGGAGCTCAGATCTGTTACCTTTATGGACCCATGTTGCTTGTTCACCCTAGATCTACCCTTTTGAGGTATTTTGAGCCCTAAATCCCACATTGGTGAGTATCTACACGTAAAGTTGGAAACTTTACGTGTCATTCATGTTCTAGGAACCCAGATCTGTGAATGGCATAGACTGGAATCGAGCAAAATCGCGTATATAGTGATTGCATGGCGATGACTCGGCGAGTCGTTCATACGACTCGGCGAGTCTGCTCGCGAGTCTCCGAGTTGTCCCCTTTTCGTTGTGTCGAGTGCGAGTAGTGAGTCACGGGGTGTGACTCAGTGAGTTGGAAGCCAAACTCATCCATGGAGGAACTCGGCGAGTCCATGCCCTGACTCGGCGAGTTCAAGGCAATCTCCTTAGATCAAGAATAGACTCGGCGAGTTGTTCATACAACTCGGCGAGTCACAGCATAAAGTGTTCTTCGGATGAAGATGAACTCGGCAAGTAGGATGAAGGACTTGAACCTCAGTTTAGAAGAAGAACTCGTCGAGTCAACGCCTAACTCGACGAGTAGGGACGGGATCCAGGACAATCGATTGGAGAGGGACTCGGCGAGTTGGAGAGCCAACTCGGCGAGTCGGGTCAACTGAAAGTTGACTCTGATTTTGACTTAGGGCATGATCAGGGGTAAAATGGTCATTTTACCCAAAGGACAGTTAGCAGTGTTTGATTGAGTATGTTGTGGGAATTACAGCCGGAAGATTTCCGGAGCAGCAGTAGGCAGTCAGTTCTCTACCAGATTAGCAGCTATTTCGAGGTGAGTTTCCTTTCCAGTAGGAACGGGTCTAAGGCACCAAGGCCGACCCGTGTAGACGAGATGTTAGTACTAGAGTGTGGGCCGAGCCTGTATCTCTGGGTTTAGTCAAGTATGATATATGTTTCAATATGATAGAGTTGCTTATACTTGTTGTCTGTGTGATACTTGTATATTATTGATTAGCAGTGGAGTGTGGGCAGGGCCCGTATCTCTCCACGGTTGGAGTGTGGGCTAGGCCCGTATCTCCCAGATAGTAGAGTGTGGGCGAGGCCCGTATCTCCCGGCTAGCGAAGTGTGGGCAGGGCCCGTATCTTCACAAGTGTGGGCGAGGCCCGTATCTCCCAGCTAGCGAAGTGTGGGCAGGGCCCGTATCTTCCCGAGTGTGGGCGAGGCCCGTAACTCCTAGCTGAACGTTGTTCGTTAAATGCTTGCATGGTATGAGCTATTATGGGGGAACTCACTAAGCTTCGTGCTTACGGTTTTCAGTTTTGGTTTCAGGTACCTCCTCAGCCAGGGGAAAGGAGCCAGCGCGGGTAGCAGCACGTCACACACACACACACTCTCTTGTTTCCGCAGTTACGAGCTTATTCTGGGATTGATACTCTGATATTTGTTTGATCGAATGTTGTGGTTTTAATTTGGTTTTCGATGAGAAGTGGTTCAACTAAACAATGTTTTAATTGTTAACGTTTTTTATGTAATGTTTTATAAACGAAATTTTTGGACGTGAAATTTTGGGTCGTTACAATTTCATTTTATATATATATATATATATATATATATATATATATATATATATATATATATATATATATATATATATATATATATATATATATATTAAAGGACATGGAAAGTTTCAACAAGAAACTTTCGATGTTTATACTTTTAACACTATATTTTTACTTTTTCTTAATTTTGCCACTAAAGTTTCAATAAACTTTTTCTTTTTATAATTTTGTCATGTTATTATTACTTTTTCATATTTTTGTCACTAAACTTTCACTTTTACTTCTTTAAAACCCTTTTTCTTTATTCTTTTATAATTTTACCACTTTATTTTTATTTTTTTTAATTTTGTCACGAAAGTTTCAACAAACTTTTCCTGTTTATAGTTTTGGCACTTTATTTTTACTTCTTTATATTTTTGCCACTAAACTTTCACTTTTAACCACTATATTTTTACTTTTTTATAATTTGACCACTAAAGTTTCAACAAACTCTTGCTCTTTAGAATTTTGGCACTTTATTTTTACTTCTTTATATTTTTGACACTAAACATTCATACTAAAGTTTCAATAAACTTTTTCTTTTTATAATTTTGCCACTTTATTTTTACTTTTTCATATTTTTGTCACTAAACTTTCACTTTTACTTCTTTAAAACTCCTTTTCTTTATTCTTTTATAATTTTACCACTTTATTTTTATTTTTTTTTAATTTTGCCACTAAAGTTTCAACAAACTTTTTCTCTTTATAGTTTTGACACTTTATTTTTACTTCTTTATATTTTTGCCACTAAACTTTCACTTTTAACCACTATATTTTTACTTTTTTATAATTTGGCCACTAAAGTTTCAACAAACTCTTGCTCTTTAGAATTTTGACACTTTATTTTTACTTTTTTATATTTTTGCCACTAAACATTCACTTTTACTTCTTTACAACCATTTTTCTTTATTCTTTATCATTTTCGTCTACCGTATTCTTGTATCATTTTTTTTCTAAAAAGATTCAGTTTTGACTTTTCTCACATGTTTTTTAAAATTTCTCAAAAGTGCTCCGTTTCTTTAATCCATTTACAGTTTTGTCTCTCATTTTTCAAGATTATTTTATTTTGATACTTTTTTTCTTCTATTATCAACCCGAACTTTTTAGCGTTCAGACTTTTGTCAAATATTTTCTAAAATGTTGCTAAAATCAATCATTTTTCTTTATTTTTTGTAGTTTTCGTCTATCATATTATTCTACCCTTATTTTTCTAAAAAGAATGACCCGTACAACGCACGGGCCTTTTCCTAGTTCTTATTATATTACATATGTCTTTCCGTACTAAAAGGACCGGAAGAATCCCAATGACCATCCTCACCATATGTACTTTTTATTACACAAACCCTAACACCTTTGTTTTCCCAAAAAAAAAAAAAAAAAAAAAAAAAAAAAAAAAAAAACCCACCTCTATTACAAAAGAAGAGTTCAATTATAAGCACACAAACTATCCCCAAGCCTACCATCTTCTTTCCTGGCCAACACTTTCTTCCATTTGACCTAAGGCTATGGGGAGTGGTCACACACATCCCACCGGAAAAGTGTTGTCACCTATGCGTCACGTCAGCTTCACCACCAACCCACTAAACCTTGGAAATGGTTACCACTACACAAATTCCTTTTTTTATTATTTTTTTTACTTTTTAACATTATATTAAATAAAAAACAAATTATAAACCATAATTTAAAATAAAACCATTAAAAAACAAAAACACACATTACATTAAAATTAAAAACACATTACATTGATATAAATAACACAAATTAAAATTCTTAAATTCTTAAAAAAAAACATAAAAAAATTAAAATCTTAAATTACTTAAAACCATAAATAAAATCCTAAATTTCTTAAAACCATTAAGATTAGAACCTAAAGTCCATATTTTTCCCAGACTTGTCGTTGAATTTTAAGAAATGTCGCAAGATTTTCCGGGTCGAGATCCGGGGGGGGGGGGGGGGGGGGGGGTTCGTGTTTATGATTTGAAGATCGGTAAGAGCTATTTTTTGGCAGTTAGCGGCTTCCGACAATTCGTATTTTTTTTCAAGAAAAACTAGAGCTTTATCTATGGATGTCGCAAGCTCGCTGTCGCTAGTTGCCGGTGCTTTTCCGCTTGAAGACGCTCCTTTTCTCGCTTTGTCCCGTCCCGGTGGTCGACGAAGTTGGACGTTTGGTGGGCCCTCCCCCTTGGTGGCGTCGAAGTCATCGTTGAGGTCGATTCCAAAACCCACGTCCGACTCGGACGTTCTTGCCCTTTTGTTGGAACCGGTTGTAGATCCCCGAATGCGCCATTTCCGGATATAGAACCCATTTTGGACCGTTACGACAAACTTCCCACGCTTTTTGGTGGCCGAACGGTTTACGGTTGGTGGTAACTTTGTATTCGTAGGACGCACTCGCTAAAATGTTGAAGTCGTTGCTACCACTTCTATGCATATTTTTAAGCTTGTCAAATATGTCATTGAATTTGGTGCAAGCCGCTCGTAAGTCACGCCATTTTGCGTTGATTGAGTCGTACGTCCGCTCCGTTTTCTTTCCTAATAACGCGTGGAAATGATCTAAAATACGACACCAAAAACTTTGACCCGATTGTGCGTTGGCGACATCCCCGTCTTGGGATATGAAAATCCAAGCTTTTACTAAAGCTTCCTCCTCGTCTTCGTTCCATGCGGTAATCTTTTTTTTTTCTTGGATCTTTGGTTTTTTTTTGCCTCTGACGAGTTGGTTGTTGTGTTTCTTGGACCTGTTCGTCGTCATCGTCATTATCAAGATTTATAGGTTGAGATTGAGATTGTTGAAATTGTTGAGAAAGTTGTTGAAATTGTTGAGAAGGTTGTTGTTGAAAGGCTTGGAATTGGGGTTGATTGAATTGTTGTGGTTGTTGTTGGTAGAAGGTTTGTGGGTATGAAGTGGTAAATAAAGTTTGTTGTTGGATTGGAGAGGTTAGCAATTGCATGTAACTAACATTTGCATTTTGAGTGTTTGGAGTGTTGGGGGTGTTTGGGGTGTTTGGATTTGAATCCATGTTGAGAGAAAAAAAAATATATGAGAGATGAGGTTTTTTTTGTAGAAGGTAATAAAATATAGAGAGTGTTTTTTGAAGTGTAAAATGTAAGTAGAATAGTGGATAATTTATAGGTGTAAATATTTGTGTTTAAATGGTAGAAAGTAATTTTTTTTTATGTTAGAAACGGCTATATAGCCGTTAGTTTATAAAGTTCTGACCGTTACAAATTAAACGAATTGTGATTGAGCGTCTTCTCGCGTCTTTGGCACCACATCACCCGCACCCCACCGACTTTGGGGGCGGTGTTCACGCATGGGAGAGGTTGCCACCTCAGCCCTAGACGCGTGAAACTACCCCATACCGGGTAGCCTAAGTGAGTTTTTTACTCCGCTGTCATTTCCAACAAATAACCAATTTCTCAGAGATTAAATAGAATCTATAATTTTTTGTGGAGCACGAAAAATATTCATATAATAAGAGGCGTTGCTTCCAAGAATAGACTTGATGAGTGGTAGCCTTCCACCAATCGAACGAATTTTTACTTTCCATATGAATAATCTAGAAGTGAATTTGTCAATAACCTCTTTCCCACTGTATTCTAGCCAAGTTGGACCCCGCTATAAGACCAAGATACATGAAAGGTAATTTTAGAGTCACATACCTAATAATCAAAGCTATATGTTCCACTTCCATAAAATTAACATTAATACCCACTAACTTGCTTTTATGAAGGTTAATCTTAAACCCACAAAAACAACTGAATAAGCAAACAATACTTCTGACATTATCTTCGGCCACTCGAGGTGATTACACCCTGTTATCACTACTAGGGCATTAGCGACAAAAAGTTGGGCATTACATCAGAAATTGTCAAAACCTATAAACTCAATTTATGGATGTTACAGCCATCGTAATGAGTTACGTACAAGATTACCACTTCCCTACTAATCTAATCACTCCGATAATCACTCCAATTGAGATACAAAACAATTAGAGATTTCAACCATTTTTTACGTGTTAACTTTTATGAATTTCGTTTTCTCGATTCGATAGTAGTTTGTAAACTGTAAACACATTTTGTGATTAGTTTATGTGTTCAATGGACAAATTCAATTCAATCGATAATTTTTACATGAATCTCAACACCACTACACCAGTAACTTTAACAATAGATAATTTTTCTTTTTCCTTTTTCTGTTTTGTTGTTAGGTGTTCACCGAAAACCCGATTAATTTCTTGAACTAGTAAAAGTTTTTACATCACAATCTTCGCAACAAAACTCATATTTTGCCATGAACATACAACTTTACATGTTCAAGAAAACACATCGACACCATTTACATGGATGAAGCTCCATGGCCAAGCGTTTGTTCTCTTCTCCATCCACATGCCATTCTTTTTCTCAATAGCCAACCATCATCAAAGGTTCGTTCATTGCCATGATCAACTCGGTTTTATTCTATACACACTTGGGTCTCTTGTATACTAATGCCCGATTGATGAAATTTTGGCACTGGGTTTATGTCAGCTTTTGCTCTCTTTGAACTTCTTGAATCATCATCCGAAGTTAACACTTCATGAGACCAAACTGGTTCTTTGTATTCAACGCTATAATCAAAACCGAAAGAGTCTAAATGGTTGAAACTTTGCTCCATCTCCTTGAACATGCTTTGTAGTTCCCCAAAACTGTAGCTTTTCTCCTGTCAAATCCAACAATTTCCGCATGTTAGATTCAAATTCGATGGTAGTAATACAAGTCAAATTTGGATTTCTTGAAATCAAAGAGTAATTGTTCACCTCTTTCTTTACGTTTTCCATTAAAGATGACATCTCTTGCAGAAAATCAGCAAAACCCTAATCAATTAAAGAAAAACATGATAATTGAGTTAGTACTTCATAATTGCCGATTAATTAGCGAAACTATGATGAAAGATTGAGAAATTGGGAGATGAAATTTTAAGAGCAAATGTAAACAGAATACAATCATGAACAGAGGAAATTACCTCGTCTTCTTCATCTTGAGGATCATAAAATCCAGCATCGTACATTGATCTCTTCTTCTGATTTGATAAAACTGTTTTATTTCCAAACAATTAGAAGAAAGGAATATTAATCAAAGTACGTGTCAGTTTGTGAAAACAAATTGTATTCGTAATATAACAAACCGATTATTTATTACCTGAATAAGCTTCCTGAATTTGTTGAAATTTACGTTTAGCTTTCCCTAAAAGCGATGGATTCTTCGTCCACTTATCAGGATGCCATTGCTACACCCACACAAATCCAGTTTCATCGTCAGAATCTGTTCGTATACAAATCATATATTATCAGATGAAGCAAGAACGAGAAGAATACCATTACCATAGCAAGCTTCCGATAAGCACGTCGGATCTGATCGTCGGAGGAGTCCATAGAAATGCCAAGAACATCATAATAAGACGGAGATCCTTGTTTCGACCCCATCTTCTAATTTCCTCAAATTCTAATCACCACCAACAACAAATTAACAAACTAAACTCCTTTTCCCCCCTAAATTCGTCTCCCTTTCTTGGTTTTCAGTAATGCAGGTTGAAAATACGTGAGGCGGTTAATGCGGCGGAGGAGAATGGCTTATATAGAAAACCATTAATCGGAAAGACGGTTTGATGAGGTGGGTCCATTCATAGTTCGATAAATATCAATCAGCATCCCAAAAATATCTACTCTGAGATGTTGTTGTGATAGGTGTGTAGAATGTTCTTTACCTTGAGAAAAATATCTTGGGTGTTCCAAATAGGAGCAGAAGTTTCCAGACTTCATCAGGCTTCTTGCGTTCACAACTTTTGCGCCTAAGTCGTTTTCACTTATATTTCGAATATTTCAATTCTAAACGACACAAATGCTACAATAATACAATTCACAAGTCATCAAATTGTAACTTTACAATTTTTATTTTTATTTTTTATTATACGAGTGAAAATTTCACGTTAATTTATGGTTAATAGTGATTTTACGTAGTTTCTATAATATATTTTTCACCTAACACAATTTTTATATATAGATGGTAAACTTTTTATCTGTTTTTGCCAAAGGCAGGTGGTGGGTGTATGTGTAGCACCACCGCATCTTGCAGTGAGTGCCACATGGCTTGCAGTCGGTGACACCAGCGGTGTTTTACCGCGAGATGCTTTCTTTCTCTCTTCTCTTAGTATTTGCATGAGAGTTAATAAAGCAAGAGAGTTAATAAAGCAAGATGTACAAGCTACTACTGCATATATTGATATATATTCTTCATGATTCAAGAAGTCTTCTCTCACATGAGCCTCTGATGCCATTTGATTCTTTTCTCTAGACATGACGTGTCTTATTCTCACCCATGTAAAACGTTGCTCACCATATTTTGTACAAGCCTCGATATTTCCAAATTCCAAGCCAAGCGATATGTATTTTTCTAAATGCAAAAAGTGCAAAAAAATGATTACGTATCATCTCTTCTTATAAACAAAACATATCGCATGACGTCACTTTATTAATTTTACGTTATTATGATCAACTTATTATAGTAAAATTAAGTGAGAGATACCATTATTTAGGTTTTAATGAGTAAAGAGGAATTAGGGAAAAATAGGTGGCATCTAGATTAATAGAGTGAAATGAGAGGTGAGGGGTAAGACTCTTGAATGCACAGACCACCACACGCTGCGGTAGATGAGGTGGTACCGCAGTGTCCAGCAAACACCTTACCGACCCCATATTAGAATGGAGTTTGTGGATTAATAACCCACTAAATTGTAATTGAATGAATGTAACAATTTCGCCTCACTAGCTACTTGTTGGTGGGCTTGAGTACTTAGTAAAATAGATTTTTCGCCGGTTCAAAAAAAAAAAAAACATATCATATGTCATCGGTTTACCGCATGCAATTTTGAAAAGTGTCTAATTGTAGCCGTTGGCAAACGGCTAAAATTTGATTTACATTTTTCTTTGTTCAAAAACCGCTATAAATATATTACTCTCTCTTATATTTTTCACACACAAATAATTCTAAATGCATATCATCTTTAAATGGCTTTCCATTCCAAAAATGAATTCAAATAACCTTCAATTTACTGATCGTAGCAAATCGCGTACAAATATTCGTTTGTTGGAGTCGTCGGTTTACCCAACCCAACCCCAACATTTTTACTATCAACAAATATCACAACACAATATTACACGATGCAACCTCTTAGCCCAACTATGTTTCAAAAAAATTCCCCTCTCTCCGAATACGTTCCCTCACATGAAGCCAAATTTCTCTAGGAAACTCAACTCGATCCCAAATTGATAGATGAGACCGAACCCAAATTGTTCGGTAAACCCAACCCGAACCATCCAACCTAAAAAGACAAGGAAAAAGGAAAAACACCAATTCGAAAATAGAAGATGACATCTCAACAATGACAACCGTCCGCAAAGATGGTTTTAACGCAATTATGAGTCGATATTTCAGAGGATTCCAAAAAAGGTAACGTGCAAAAAGATGACCACTTTTGGCGACGCATTAAGGATAGATTTCTTATAATGATGGATCATGGTGACCACACTAAAGACCAATGCACCGACAAGTTTTCGCGAGATAAACAAATATGTCACAAAATTCGTAATGTCCAAAAAAATTCAGAGTAAAATTTTTCATTTTTAAAAACATTAATCCATACAACAACTTTACTCCCAAAACATTCAAAATGGAAAATAGTTATTAAATATCAGAGTAAAGTCATAATTAGCCACTACACAAATAAACTTTGGGGGATGTTGTGCAGTCACAACGGGCATTTTCCTTTCGAACTGGAAGTACCTGAAACCATAACATGAAACTGTAAGCACAAAACTTAGTGAGTTCTCCAAAATACCACATACCAAACATATCATTGGCCTAGCCCTGAGGTTTCTTTCAACCCAAACGTACAACTATGAGCCCAACTTTGGGGCCCAGCCCTGGGGTCTATTTCAACCTGAACATACAACTATGAGCCCGACTCTAGGGCCCAGTCACAGGGTCTATTTTAAACCGAAAATACATACAACTATAAGCCCGACTCTAGGGCCCAGTGAGCCGGCATTAGTGCCTTCGCCCACAAGTATAGTGAGGAGACTCACCTCAATCTTAAGATAACTGAAACACACCCGCATCGTTGTTGCTATAGGGCTCCTCAGACTGAACATATCTAAAATCATCTTAATCAATAATTTGGGTAATAACCCATTGCCAAAGGTCCAAATAATATTTTATCATGCTAAGGGGAAAAAGACTATTTTACCCTTTCCAAATTTGACCCAACACATCATGGCCCGAAACCCTAAATGACCCAAGGCCCAAAATTGTCCATAAAGGCTTCTGGTAAGTACGTCATGTGTACCACCACTGTACGCCCAACATACTACGTGTTCAAAGAGAGGGTAAAGGGTTGAAACTCGTTACGCGTAGTGTACTAGGAGGGTACACCCAACGTACACCACTGGTGCCCAATCTCAACTCCAAGCTCTTAATACCTTAGGAACTAAAGTCCAACTTCTAGATCTGACTTTAAGAGACGTCTTAAGTCATAAAGTTCCTAACTCTATGACTTTGCATGTCATAATGGGGTCCAAACCAAATCCCTAAATTTATAACTTTACCAAAGGACCACTAACTCATGCATGGAAGAGATATACCCATCAATATTTGATTTTTATGACTTAATGACCTCAAAAACTGACTAGAAATGAGGCTCAAAGGTTCTAAAATAACTTCTACTCACAAGATCCAAACCATGGGACCAAAACATGTTGCCATCTTCTCGATTGTTAAGCTTCCGACGAGGTTGTTGCCATCGATCAAGGGGCTCAGTAGAGCAAGGGGTGAAGCCCTAAAAACTAGAAGGGTGGCAGCTGAAACCCTAACCGGTAGTGAGAAAGAATGTCAAATTGGAGGCAAAAAAGAAGGTTTTTCTTCACAAATCCGGCGTTTCGTTTGTGAAGGGGTTTCTTCACAGATCCGACCATCACCGGCTAATCTCTGGTACAACCACCATGTAACACTCCAAATCAGGCATTACCTTTGAAGTCCTTGAAATTTTAAATATTGCATAATAAGTCCCTTAAGTACGTTGGGCTTACTTCATGAGTACGGTTAGCGTACCATGCATGGATGATTGTGCAGGGTCAGCACGTACGCTCGGCGTACCAAAGGGTACACGGGGCGTACATGACAGATGTTCAAACCCTAATTTCCAGACTTAAGACCTATATAAGCATCCTTATCTCATTTGAGCTTCACCCTAACCAGCCTCATTCATATTCAAACATCCCTGAAAAACCTAAAATTATTAGAGAGTGTGTTCTTGAGCTTTTGAGTGGTTAAACATCATCCTTGTTGTGTGTTAGCTATAAAGAAGAAGAGGAAACAAGCTTAAACGAGGAAGAGCTTCTGGATCTTGCATTTTGAGCAGTCTAGGAAGCTTAAGGAGGTAAAAACCTTTCACCTTGGTTATCATTTCCATTTCTAGAGCTAGGGTTTTCTCCTTAGTCCCTTTTTGTGTTCTTGAACCACCTCTTGAGAGTTTGAACAACTCCATAGCTTAGGAAGGATAGATCTAAAGTTCTTTGGTCCATTCATAGCATAAAATGGAGTCTTGATGGATGTTTTGACCTCATGCATGGATTAAGACTCTTGGAAAGGTCTTAATGGGTTGTTGGGAGCATTAGGGACATGCAAAGGCATAAAGTTTCCAACTTTATGCCTTAGGACGTCTTAACGAAATCGGATCTAAAGTTTGGACGTTAGAACATCGAGTATTAAGCACTTAATGGAAAAAGTGCTTAATTTGTTTGTACGTTGGGCGTAACTTAGATTACGCATCGCGTACGACTCAGGGACTCAGTACGTTGTGCGTACCAGGTTGGTATGCAAGGGGTACGCACAATAGAAGGACTCAGACTTGTTTTGGGCTTGTAAGCCTTTGGGCTTTAATTAGTCATTGGTCCTGGTCACGTTTTGAGTTAGTGAGCCAATTTATCTGTTTTGGGTCATGGATCCTATGTTTGGGCTTTATTGGGCCGTGAGGCCCATTAATGATTTAGACATGGACTTTGGCCCCATTAGCAAAGGAAGACTTTTGGGCCATTGTAAAATGGACTTGGGGGTTGGGTCCTTTAATTTGGATTATGTCCGACCTTAACTTGGGGTTAATGGTATTATTGTTCAGCACGTGTGGTCACGGATTGTTAAGAGAGCAGCTTTTGGATTCAACAGACAAATGTGAGTCTCCTCACCATACCAATGGGTCTAGGACACCAATGTCGACTCATTATGGTTATGTGATATGCTAGTTGGTTATGGAATATGTGATATGCTAGTTATCTATGATACTTGCATGAAAGACCTCGGGGGGTTCCCAAGGCACCTATGTGTAAGACCTTAGAAGGTTTCCAAGGCATCCTTAGTAAAGACCTCGGGGGTTCCCGAGGCACCTAAAGTAAGACCCTGGAGGGTTTCCAGGTCATCCTTGGGCTAAGACCTCGGGGGGTTCCCGAGGCACCCAGAGTATGACCCTGGAGGGTTTCCAGGGCATCCCTATATCTTGTATGCATGGCTTATGTGATATATGTGGCTTTTATAGCTAATATGATATGTGTTATGCGAATTGTGTGTGGGGTATGCTATGGGGAACTCACTAAGCATTAGATTACAGTTTGTTGATTTGTTTCAGATACATCTAAGCCTAGGGGCAAGAGCAAGGTTTAATGGCGCGACGTGTACTCTTTGACATCTGTTTGATGAGACACTCTGATGTTTTGAATAAAATGTTAATCTTATAAATTTTGAAAACAATGGTTAATGTTACTTCACATTTTATGGGAATGTTTGGCTAATATAAAATGAAAAAAAAATTATTTGAAAATTTTGGGTCGTTACACACCACCATTGCAGCTACCAAATCAGAACCAACAACATCGACGATTTTAGGGTTTTAGGAACGATAAAGGCGACAACAAGAGAATGCGAGAGATGTAGACACCGAAGATTTGGGCTCTACAGGTGGCGACATGGGAGATATTAACAGCATTGGTCTAAGCTTGTTTGAACAATTTTGGAGGTCGGTTGGGGGGTTGTTAGGGTTTAGTATATGTGGAGAGAGAGAGAGAGAGAGAGAGAGAGAGAAAGAAAGAGAGAGAGAGAGAGATTTTCTTTTTTTATTTTTCTTTCAATTATAAAAGTATTTAAATAAATAAGTAAAACTAAAAAAGCAAAAAACCAAAGACAAAATCGCCATTACAAGAAAGTTTAAAGTAATTTAGACCAAAGTAGCAAGAAAATAAAAACATTTGGACCATGAGTGCTAGTTCTAACCTATTTTGCCAAAGTGACAATTTTCACCTAACTACTGTGACCATTTTTTCAATTTTGAATTTTTAACAAAACATTTCGATCACCTCATTGGAAACGAGCTCAATATGGTTTTGAGGGCTAGAACGGACAGCATGAAAAAAATTAGTAGTGTTTTATTTAAAAAATTTATTTTTTATGTAGTTTTTTTATTTTTTTATTGTTTTTTAGATATATAACGGTTTTAATTAATTTATTGAAGTGTTTTTTTAATTAAATTACATATTAATCAATAAAAAAGAAAAAATTAAAAAAATTAAAATTTGATAAATGTGTATGACAACCATATTTTTGTGGGGTAATGAAAAAAATAAAATAACGACAAGAAAACTATGATATATATATATATATATATATATATATATATATATATATATATATATATATATATATATATATATATATATATATATATATAGTTAGGTTTATGTGAGACGACCTAATTTTGTGAGATCGTGAGAATTTTCGAAATGCAAAATAATTGAAAATTTTCAAAATTTTTTAAAATGCAAAATAATTGAAAAACCAAAAACATTTTTTAAAATGCAAAAACATTTTCCAAAAAAACATTTTTAAAACACTCATTTAGTAGATAAAACAAAAATATTTTTAAAATGCAAAATAATTGAAAATTTTCGAAATTTTTTTCCAATATTATTTTCGTAATATATATTTTCCAAAAAAAATACCAAAAAAAATAAAAAAAAATACATTTTTTTTACATATTTTAGTAGAATATTCTAAACATTCTAAAAATCATATTAAAAATATACAGTGTAATATTCTATTAGATTATTTCACGTATTTTAAAAAAAACGGTAATTTATTTTAGTTAAATAAAGTTCTGAAAATAATAATTAAAAAACGAATTTTTGGATTTTTCCTTTTATTTTGTATTTTAAAATTATTTTTAGATTTGGTCTCACGGTCTCACAAAATTAGCATGGTCTCAAATGAACCTAAACCTATATATATATATATATATATATATATATATATATATATATATATATATATATATATATATATATATATATATATATATATATATATATATATATACCCGTGCAAAGCGGCAGCAACGAATAGTTTTTCGGCGATATGTTTCTTTTACAAAAATGCTATGTTCCAAAAGAAAGTATGTGTTTAACACAATAGAATCCAACTTTGACTTATTTGTGACATGGTACATCAAATAACCGATAATAGTAAACTGTTCCATGCGGCACAAAATATAAATTATCTAAGCCGTTCAAAAAAATAATAATAGAGTTATATTAAAATAAATGAAATATTAAAATGCATAAAAACACATAACTAATTATACATTATTAATCACACGATACTTCTTTATATACCATGTTGGTTGTGTAGACTCAATCACCTTTGAAATTTTCGTTAGGCTTCACTAGCACTTTTGTATTGACACGTATGCTGATTTTATATCGTTATGCTTTATTGGTAATGTTGATGGCATATAATAGTGACTTGAACATTAATATCTTAATTCAAAGACATTTATTGGTGATAAAATGTAACATTCGTTATATATTTTATGTGACATTGGCTAAAATGTGTTGTTTTCTTGGTTTCTCTTCTTGGATAATGACAAAGCTTCATGCTTTTTTTTATTACAACACTGTGATTTGGAAAATCGAATTAATTAAAGCAATGGAAGTATAATATTTGCAGAAAAATATTTAGAAGCCTGTGTAACTATCAGTTAATTCTTTGTATTATGAGCGAAAGGATTTTCTGAATGAACTATTACTTTTATCATTATCTATATCTGATAACTTTGAGCCCGAGGGTGGTATGGTCATTTGCCAAGTTAATTTATCCTAACCATGTGTTTTTATTGATCCTCAAACACCATCTTTGTTGGACACAAAATGCATAAAACGATAGTTAGTCTAATGCTCTGTATAAAAATGAGGAACATTGTTTTATCAAGTTTGAACGGTCTAAATAGTAATAAAATGAATGTTATTTTCACTCATTTAATTTAGATAGTTAGAGAAACGTATGCATCTTTAAAAAACATATCATTAACACTATATCTTTTTTTTTTTAACACAAAATTTTACAGTTCAATATTTAAAAAACCAAAATATAAAAAAATAAAAAAAAAATTAAAACTCCATTTTATGATTCATATATTATGACTCATTTTGGAAGTCAGAATAAACTAAAACTACACATATAAATTAAAACTGTTAGTCACCTAATCAATTTAGTCATACTTTAAAATATAAACACTTTTAGCACAAGTATTACACATAACCATCGTCATTGCTTATTTGAATATTTGAACTTCTTGCCGTCAAATGTATATATAACTTTATGTATGATATCGAGTTTGATTTATTTTATAAGTTAATATATTTTCATAAAAAGTTCATTGAACTTACAAACCAAGTATATTTATAGATTGAACTTGCATACCAAGTATAGATTAAACATATTACAAAACATATTTATAGAAATAAAGTCATAAACATTATATGTGATCATGTCAATTCCCATAAGAAATAGAAATGTCAGTCCATGTTTTTGTCCCAATTACATTCTTCTAACATTGAAGAAATAAGAACCTAAATTAATTAAGTTACATCAAAGAACTGAGAAAAAAAAAAGACATGGCAATGAAACCTCGGCCACTCTGTCTAGAATCAAAGGCCAAGCAAGTTCCTAATCATAATTTTCCAAATTTGGGAAACATTAGGGTAAAACAAAATGAATTTTTAAATTTGTTGTCATATTTTGATTTACCTCATTGCATAATCTATAGAAGCACATCCACCGATCCATGTTTATGACCGTGTAATCAATATTCATTTGTTTTCTTACTATAGATTATGGACCATGGAAGTCATGTGTTGTTTTTTGCCTTCTCGTCCAAACCCCGACAACTATTCATCGAAAGAGCTTCACATTTAAAAACTGAACTAATAGAGGAATAAAAACCAGTTTGTAGAAAGAGAATATACATACCAAAAGTAAACAGAGAAATCTAAAACAAAAGCAAAAATAATTCGTACAGTCCCAACAAAGAAACAAAAACCCGAAATTATGCCAAAAACCAACCCGGAAATGACATAGCATTTTCAAAATAGATTTAACCATTAAAGAGAAAGAGGAAGAAACATACTTATGGCAAAAATTCACATTCTAGATTTAGGACCGAGGATTTGAACCTGTTGAAAAAAAAAACTTCTTTTAAAAGAAAATAACAAAAATATATAACATTTAGACGTGAAAACCATAAACACAACTCTTAGATTAGTATAGGCCTGAAATCCATTTAGGATGAAGCATCATATAGAAAAAAAGGACTATCAACCTTAGCAATTTCCATGAAAGTAGGATGCTATCACAAATAAATACAAGAAAGTAGATTGCTATTTCTTGGATTAAAACCTAACCCAAATATGTCTATTTACTCACACACACATACAACTGCTTTCACAGGCAATAGTGCAACACACAACCATTATTTATGTCTAGTAAATTTTATAAAGTACAATGCCTAAAAAATAATGAAATTTAAATGATACAATACAAAGAAAGAAAAGTATGATGTTATAGCCTATAATAAATAAAAAGTAAAGTACGAAAAATAATTGATTATTTCATTTAATTTCTAAAAACACCCAAAATCAATAACAAAAACTTTTTTAAACAAACGAACAAAACATAATATTTGATGGGATATACCAAATTATAGAATAGCCAAAATTAGGTAGCAACTTACTTTAGTTTATTCTTCTTATTATAGCATTGTACTCTGAAGGGTATACCAAATTATAAAATAGTCAAAATTGGGTAGATGTTACAAAATACAATGCTATAATCGATAGATCTTTCATGGTAGAGTCTTTGAATAAAAAACCTTGTGTTATGTACAATGCTATAATAGGAGGAAATGAAAGTAGGATGCTATAACGGAAAAATAAACTAAAGTTAGTTTCTATTTCTTTGCATTTAGAACTTCATTTATACCCACAATAAGATTGTGCCTTTAAAAATTATAAAGGAAGTCAACTTAAAAGTCAAACAAGATCGTGTCTATGTTTTAAAAATAAGAACTTACTGGATGTCGGTTGTCAATTTTGCCAACAGGTCGAGACCCATGCTTTGTTTATGCTTTTGCAAGATCTTTTTCGAGCTATATGGAATAATTTTCCTGCAAGAATACATAATAAACTGAGGAACTCATGCAAAAACAATCAACTGTATAACCAATATTGCTGTAAATTAATCCTTGAAATCAAAAGGCCCCTAAATTTTCAAAAATAAAAGAGTACGCATTCCAAAAGAAAACGGCGTTAGAAAAGAAAAAGAAAGAATTAATGCTATTAAACTCAAAAGTGATTCAAAAGGCGATCAACTTGATGCTTATAAGTTGATCAAACTTTTCATTCTCATTTGACTAATCATATTGAACAGACTATAACAATAATTAAATAGTCAGAAAATTACACAATTAACGTAGGGTGTATTAGAATAGAAACCGACCAAAATGTATGAAATGAGCCAACTCTTGTGTTGTAGAAGCAATCTGTCCAAGAACTGCATTCATCTTAAGTAGCAACAAAAAAAGTTTAAGAATCAAATTTGACCATTAAAGTAAATAAAAGTAATTCTTGGAAAGCATATTAAAATCTTAAAATGTGAAAGGAATAATGTACCTTGAAGTTTTTGGCTGAAAAAAACAACAAAGTGAAATCCAGAAACAAAAATCTGCATGGATGGAAGAAGATTAGGTTTTTAATTGGTTTGGGAGTGAGATCCATGAAACTTATACCCTAAAATGGGTTTATGTAGGCATTAAAATAGAAATCGAATGCATTTTCACAAACACATGGCCTAGTGTAGCAAATAGGTTCTTGCAAAGCATTGTCACTTACAATTTTCCTCTATTGGCCACTTTAATTATCTTCATCCTAAAATCAAACAAAACAAAATATGATTGCCATCAGTCAAAACCAGGAATTGACGTGCATAATAGAAACCTGATAGATTGAAACTAAAATAGAACATGGATGTAAAATGAAATCAAATTAGGAATTGAGAAAGCACGAACTAACCTTAAGTCCAATAAATTTTTGTTCTGTTTTCCCTCCCTATCGAAATCGTCGTCTTGCTCGTTTCTCCGGTGAAGATCATCAGCAAAATTGCAACATAAATTTATCGACGGTGGAATCCAATAGGTTGACAGAAGAACATTTGCGTTCAGAACCCTGAAAAAAATTGAATACATCAATTGAGGCTAAGAACTTGAGAAACATAAATTCAAATATGCTTGTGAGAGAGAGGGGTGCAATCAACATAATAGTACATGTGTAACATCCCAATTTTCAAGGCCAAAAGTTTCATTTTTAGATAAGTTATTACATAAAACCATCAGTGTAAAACATTCATAATAATATCTCGTGTCAAACCAAAGTGTCGGTAATCAAAAGATATTATCATAAAACCATATTAGAGTGTAATCCCTAAGGATCTCATGTGCGGAAAACATAGTGTGATGCGCAGCGATCAAACCGGCTCCTTTCCTTTGAAAACGAAGTACCTGAAAACAAAACTGAAAACCGTAAGCACAAAGCTTAGTGAGTTCCCCCATCATACCATATACCATACAATCATATAACATACATATACTGTCAGGCATATATGGGTGCCCGACCTACCCCTTCGATCCTCTCGACCGGATACTGCCTAGCATATCTGGATGTTAGCCTCCCCTTCGGTCCTCTCGACCGGATACTGCCTAGCATACCTGGGTGCGGCCTCCCCTTCGGTATCTTTCAACCGGTAACCGGGGACTATTTCACCCCCTAACATTACCACATAAAAGCATAGCATAAACACATAAGTCATATACTGCCTAGGTGATCTGGGTGCTTGCCTACCCCTTCGGTCCTGTCGACTGGTAAGTGGGGACTATTTCACCCCCTACTACTACCACATAATATCATATCACATATAACATAATTTTTCTAGCATAGTTGGGTACTAATCTACCCCTTCAGCCCTATCGACCGGTAACTGGGGACTATTTCACCCCCTACTATCACTATCACATAACATCATATCATGCTAGCACATAAACATAACAGGTAGTAGCAAACATAGACAATTATCACAAAGACAATCATCTAACAACTACTCCTACTGGTGGGCCGACATTGTGGCCGTAGACCCACCGCTACTGGAAGGTAACTCACCTCACACTGCTAAAGTCCCGTAGACATAATCCCACACTACTGAAGTCCCGCAGACTCAACCCCAGCTGCTGGCTGACAGATTCCCGAACTGTAAACACCAAAATAACACCCAATTAATAATTGGGTCCCACTACATAACCAAAAGTACATTCTTTGGGTAATTACTACATTACCCCTAGCTTGGCTTATTTAAGCCCAAGGCCCAATCCATAGGCCCAAAGTCAATTAGGAATCAAAGCCCAACACATGGCCCAATTTTCCAAATTGGGCCTAGGCCTATACATGGCCTTATTCTAAGGCCCAACCTCATATAATCATTAAGGCCCAAATTATGGCCCATCTATGGCCTAATTTTCCAAATTGGGCATAAACCCCTTACATGCGCCTTACCCTAGGCCCATTAAATTATTCTAGTTCAATTGCTTGCTCTTGGATGGTCCATTATTATCTCAATCATATAGGCCCAATAATATACCCAAGTGAAATTAGGGTTTCACATAAAATGATGATTAGGGTTAAGTTTCCTACTTAACCCATTAAGGACATAATCCTTTAAGGACTTAATCCATTAAGTCTAATATCACTTAGATTAATCTTTGCTAATAAATATTATCTAAATATTTCCAAATATTAAATAATTCCCGTGTGCGTGTCCCGATTAATTCTCAAAATTAGGGTTTTATCGTCATTAGGGTTTCCAACCCAAATACTAGTCCACTTATCAATTTGTTGGGCTTTTAGGTCCATTAGGGCTTTATTGGGCCTATTAGACCCACAAGGATATCATTAAGACCATTAAGGTTTTATTGGGTCAATTAGGGTCCATTAGACCCATTAGGGTTTGTTAGTCCCTTTGACCAAACATCCAAATAAGTCACGATCTAACAAGGCACACCGCCACCCGACACGGCGGCCGGTGGCGGCAGGAGGTGACAGCCACCACCCTAAGGTGATGGTTTTTAGTTTCTTTCCATTATTCAATTTGTAATATACACTTTACAATGCTTAAACTAAAAAATAAACACATACACTACACAACATAAACACACACACAACCACCCTATGGTGGCCGGTGGTGGCACCAGGCGGCAACAGGTGGCTGCGATGAATTTCCTTCCCTCTCCCGAGGGTTTCCGGTTGCTCATGACCACGCAACATTAATGAATCTGTTCAAAGGTTTAGCCACCCACGTGGTGGCTCTCGGCGATGGCAGCCATAGTAACATAACGTCCGGCGGTGGCAGCGGCGCGAAAGGCGTGCGACAGTCGTGGTTATCCGCGACATCGAGTCTAGCAGTGAGGCGGCTGGAGAAGGGCACGAGGATGGCGAAGCATCGACGATCGGTGGCTTGGGATGCAACAAGAGAACAGAGTGGGGAGGAGAGAAGATCCGTCGCGGGGAGTCGTGGAGGAAGAACCAAGCGACGACGACAGCGGCTTCCAACTTTGTCGTCGTCGACGACCGTTGAGAGGATTCCGGAAAGACGACGGCAGTCGAACGAGGAGGTGGATACTGGTGGTCCTTGGCGTCATCACTGATCGGAAACATGAATAGGAGGGAGGTGGCGGCTATCGGAAGTGAAGATGGGGAGGGTGACGGCTGGAGAACCCCGACGATGGCGGCTACAACATAAAGGGGCTTAGGGTTAGGGCTTGACGGGTAATGAAGCTATATACCCCGTCCCCCATCAAATCTTTGCCATAATGACCATTTCGGCCCCTCCTCCACAAAATCCCTTCAAAAGGAGTCTATAAGTTACCATTTAAACTCTGCCCTTTCAATTCCTTTACAAATTAAGTCCATATTTACTAAAACAACCCTCCCCCTTGAGAATCTTTGCAAAACTAATCCATGGTTTACCTTTTTAACCCCAAACTCCATAATTCTTTACAATATAAGTCCAGAATTTACATTTATCCCTTGGTTCCATAATTCCTTTCATATTGAGTCCTAATTGTTACCAAGCAACCCATGTCTTCAATATTACTTACCAATTAAGTCTGGCTTTTACACTTTAACCCTCAACTTCTAAATTATATCAATTAACTCCTCGAAATCAACACCCTATATATATAATTGTTTATTTTAGGCTACCATTCGTTAATTAATTAATTTATTTAACTTAATAAATAAACGGGTGTTACAACCTGATGGGTGGGTGTCTTCGTTTCCAGTCTTCGTTTCCAACCGATCAGATCGTTGTTTCCGGCGGACAGTGGTCGCTTAGGGTAGGATTTTTAGTAGAGATAAGGTTTAGAAAAAGAGGCGTATGGTTAGAAATCATACAGAAGAAAGATGAACAACAAAATAAATTAGTCGTGGTCTGGTAGTTGTAGCAGAAGGTCGATCTAGGTTTCCTGGATCAAGAGAGGTGGGAGAAGAACACCGACATGATGGTGAATGATCTGGCGGTGGGCTTTATAGTAGGGGAGAGAAACAAAGGGACGTAGACTTCAAATTTTGAAAATTGAATCAAACATACGTAATTTAAGGATATTTGCAGAAGCCTATTGGATCTACAATTCAAATTTTGAATGCATCTGAATACCTGAGAAGAAGTCAAGGGGAAGAATTCAAGGAGATCAGATTTTAGCAAACTTATAAGGGTTCAAATAAGTTATAAAATGATATTATTTTATTGATGATTGGTTGTATTATAAGTCTACAGACTTGAATGTCTTAAAAAATATTATTATTATATTAAAGTTATTTATAGAAATAATAAAATTTGTTTTATAAGACAGTAAAGATATATATGATATGACTTCTACCGACCTAAGTTGTATTTTTCAGTAACTTGTATTTTGTATCGAAAGTCCAAAAGCTATAAAATGAAAACTTTCGTTTGAACACCAAACATGAAAATATAAAAGGTTTGAAAAATAAGATGGGTGAATTCAAAGAACCTAAACTATTGGGGCAAATTTGAGAGACACCCAAAGTTTAGACGGCCAAAATTCGAACTCCAAATGGAATTGCCAAAAGTCCAAAGGCTAATTGCGCGACTGAACAGATGAACATAACAACCAAAGAAGATCAACATATCCCACTCATATGATATTTTTTTGTCAATTGCCAATTTCATTGGAATTCTCAGTAGTAGTCCTGTAATCTAATTGACTATTAAGTCGCTGATTTCTATACAGTCGCTGAACCCTAGATCGCAGCATCAACGATTTCACGACACCGCATCTAATATCAGGTTTGAAACCCTAATATTTGTTGTTTTCAATCAATTTAAAGTTAATCTTTGGTTTTTGGGCATATTGACGGAACAATGGAGTAAGACCTCGAGAGGCATGGTTACTATTAAGTGAGAAAATAAACCGTTTTTAATAAATTCTACCCGGTTAATCATAATTTCAGTATCAAAATTGGGTATGATTTATGTGTTTTGTTCCAATAATGGAGGTACAGTTAAGAGGCGAATCAACTAGACTGATCACCTTAAGATCTCGATTAATGATCTGCATAAGTATCATAATTCAGATCATTGTTAATTTATGTATTCAATTCCATAGCTTTATACTGAAACATGACGTTGATGGAATTTAATCATAATTTGGATTCTAAAAGTAAAACCAATGATGATCTTTCATCTCTGTTTTCAGGTTAAGAGTTATCTGCTTATTTAAACCACTGCTACAACAAAATCCTGATCAAACAGATTGACGATATTTCAACAATCATGTCTTTCACCATAACCAAATCTATACTGATTTTAACTCTCGTTTTCATCTTCTTCCAAGTTCCAACCTTTGCAAGCTCCCCCCATTTCATAAATTTCCGATCACCCAACCTTTACCCCGAGTCTCTCTCGTGGGACCGAACAGCTCAACACTTCATAGTTGGGTCCCTCCGCCACCCAACTCTCCTATCTGTTTCCGATGCCGGAGTCATCAACACACTAGTCTCCGACGATTCCATTCCGGCCAACTCCTCTTTCCTTGGAATCACAGTAGATGTTGTCCACAACCGTATCCTAGCAGTAGTCCATTCCCATTCCCAGCCTTCCAACTCCGCCCTTGCCGCCTACGACTTACGCAGCCCCCACCGCCGCCTCTTCCTCTCCACCCTTCACGACACCACCTCCACCACCACCGCCCCCGCCGCCAACGACGTCGCCTTTGATTTCTCCGGAAACGCGTTCGTGACCAATTCCGCCAGCAACTTCATCTGGAAAGTGGATCTTGAAGGTAAATCTTCTGTGTTTTCCAAATCCAAAACCTTCACGAAAACACCCGGAATACCCGAAATGCCCTGCGGGTTAAACGGAATTGTTTACTGTAGCAAAGACTACCTCATTGTTGCCCAGTCAAACACAGGCAACTTATACAAAGTTGATTCCGAAGATGGGACAGCAAGAAAGATTCAATTAAACAAGGAATTGAATTCCCCCGATGGAATTGCATTCAGGAGGGATGGTGTTCTAGTAGTGGTGTCAAAAGAAAAGCTTTACTTTATCAAGAGTGACAACAGTTGGAGTGATGGTGTGATTTATGACGAGACTGCCCTTGATGCCGAACGTTTCGCTACATCGGTGACTGTAGGAGCGGAGGACAGGGTGTATGTGTTATATGGTCATGTGGATGAGGGTATAATGGGAAATTCACAAAGGGATGAGTTTAGTATTTTGGAGGTAAGGTCGGAGGAGGAGAGCCGGGGTGATGCGGTTTGGGTGTATGTATTGATTGGGTTTGGTTTTGCGTATTTTTTGGTTTGGAGATTTCAAATGCGTCAGCTTTATACAAATATGAACAAGAAAATTGCATGATCATGAGGGCTTTCAACAAAAGTTCGAATCCTTCAGGTATATGGTTTTGTAGGTTTGTTTTGAAAAACAAAAAAGAACCCTTTACATTGTTTTTCATGAAGTTATTGTTTTTTATAGATTTTTTTGACGGATGCTCTTTTTGTGACTTTCTAGAGCAGATATTGTTGGAAAATTTATAGTTTTAGATAGGAACGTTTTTTTTTTAGTTGAATTATGTTGTAATAACTTGTGTTTTGTGTAGCAAAAGGTTCTTATTCTCTTGCTAAAGTTTGTTATTTTCGTGGGAAACTATATTTACTCATAAAATAATAAGTAGGAAGATTGGTAGTAAGAAAAAATTGAAGGATATTTGATTTCTCATTCCATTTATATGGTAATTACTAATTGTTGTTTATAAAAAGTTTGACCTAGTATGACATCCCCAAGATACATTGGTAGTTGTAGATGGCTTAACAATTTGTTTGTTTTGAATATTTTTATTGTAATTCGGTTGGTTTATTGAATTTGATTTAATCGTTTTTTTAGCATTTCTAGTTTCTCCATAACTAAATTGAATAACATTCAGTTTGAAGGGCGGGTCGGTTTTGTATTATGTTTTATTTATTAAAAGAATAACAAACATAATTAAAAAAAAATGCAAAATGTGAATCAAATAGGCAGCAGAGTCTTTTTAAATTTAACTAGGATCAAATCTGCAATAAAATTTTGCCATAAAAAAAAATTACTAAATTCTAACACCCTCATTGTCTTGACAGAGAAGTAAATCTATTTTATCTTTGGTTTGAGTCTGACTAAATGCTAACTTCTTTTACAAGAGAGCTCACCCTAGTCATCAAGCTATCTAAAGGAACACTGATCTTTCATCCCTTTTTAGGTTGAGACTTGTACTCCTTCATCAAACACGTTCATGTCTTTCACAATGACAATGTCTATGTTTCCTTTGACCACTCTTATTTTTAGCCTCTTCCAAATTTCAAGTCTTGCAAGCTCTCCACCCGATTTAATCAACTTCCGATCACCCAATCTCTACCCTGAGTCTCTCTCATGGGACCCAACAGCCCAACACTTGATAGTTGGTTCCCTCCGCCACCCAACTCTCCTTTCTGTTTCCGATGCCGGTGTCATCAACACACTAGTCACCGACGATTCCATTCCCGCCAACTCCTCTTTCCTCGGAATCACAGTAGACGTTGTCCACAACCGTATCCTAGCGGCGGTCCACCCCCGTTCACAACCTTCCAACTGTGCTCTTGCCGCCTACGACTTACACAGCCCCCATCACCGCCTCTTTCTCACCACCCTCCATGACGCCGCCTCCACCAACTCCGCCTCCGGGGCCAACGACGTCACAGTTGATTTCTCCGGCAATGCCTTCGTAACCAATTCCGCCAGCAATTTCATCTGGAAGGTTGATCTTGAAGGTAAAGCTTCTGTTTTATCTAAATCCAAAATCTTCACAAAAACACCAGTTCCAGACTCGCCCTACAGCTCGTGTGGACTCAATGGAATTGCTTACTCTAGCGAAGGCTACCTTCTTGTTTCCCAGTCAAGCACGGGAAACTTATACAAAGTTGATTCCAAAGATGGAACAGCGAGAAAGATAGAATTAAACCGGGAATTGAATGCCCCTGATGGAATTGCCATCAGGAGTGATGGCGTTCTGTTGGTGGTGTCGCAATACAAACTGTACTTCATCAAGAGTTCCAATAGCTGGAGTGATGGTGTGGTTTATGACGAGATTGTCCTTGATACGCGGCGTTTCCCGACCTCGGTGACTGTAGGAGCGGAGGATAGGGTTTATGTGTTATATGGTAATGTGAACGAGGGTATAATGGGAAATTCACAAAGGGATGAGTTTAGTATATTGAAGGTAAGGTTGGAGGACGAGAGTGGGGATGATGCAATTTGGTTGTACGTATTGATTGGGTTTGGTTTCGCGTATTTTTTGGTATGGAGATTTCAAATGCATCAGCTTTTTACAAACATGGACAAGACGAAAATTGTATAATCATGAGGGTCTGCAACAAAAGTTTTAATCCATGATATCTATCATGTATGGTATACTATGGTTATTGGTAGATTTCCATTAATATAAAACAAAAGAATCCTTTACATTATTTTTCGTGAAGTTATATCTATCTGAATATGGTCCGACCATTTCCTATTCAACAAAAAGTTGCTAAATTAGGGAGCATATCAATCACGTCTTGTGAAACCAAAAAAATAATCCAATTTGCTCATCTTTGTTCCATGTTTGTTAACCCTTTCGAATCTACAACCACCCAAAGGAATATCACATAAAGAATAAACAATTATGACTTCATCAAATGAATGATCTGTAACAAAACACCAATCCAAATCTCTTAGAAGTATGTCGAACAACAGTAAAATCTCTAGAAGAACAAAAACACATTGTCTTTGGCACATAATTAAAGAACTAATTGAATTCCATAATTGATGTTTAAAAACCCGCACCTTGCGGGGAAATAAACATTAATCATGCATGTAAAATATCGGAATTCATTGCTAGTTGATTCACCTTGCTGGAAATTTTTTTAGAACATACTTTAGCTATGCAATGAGACTGTCGAGGATTGTGGAATCTGAACCCCAATAAAACCCGATGGAAAGGAAGTTATGTTAGACTGTTTTGTAACAGGAATTGAATAAGCCCGTTGTACCAAATGATCATTGGGTTAAGGTAATTTCAATTTTTTTACGGTTATAACTTATAATGACGGGTTTGAAAAGTAATGATTATAGAAGCACCTTGAATCTTGGGAAAACATTATAGATTCTTTAAGAACCTTCGATTATAAAAATAGATTTCAATCCTTTTTAAAAAAAGAAAGGTTCTCAAGGAAATGATCTTTGGTCGTAGAATATAACAATTTTCAAATGATCTTTGGCTGTGGAATATAACATTTTTCTCAAAGATTTAATCCTTTGTTTGTCTTGCGATTAAAACACAATTGTAAGATTTGTGCTCGATTGGATTTAAAAAACAATTGTGAACATTTTGAGGTGGTGTTTCTTTTGTGGTGGTTGATTGCTCGTGGGAGATTTAAGAGCTGTTTGTTTTTGCAAGTGAAAATTTATGAAGTCTGCGGATCATATCTGCATCATTTTATAGCAGATGTGGACCAAACGGCTGCAGTCTGTAATCTGTTTGTTTTTTAACATCTGTAAGCTGTTAAAATAAACTGAAATTTAAATAAATTGATTTACAAACTAAAAATAGTTATCGACATTGAAATTTTAATAATTCTAGTCTTAAAACATTAAAAGAATACTTAAAAAACATATAAAAAACAAAATTTTCAAATTTAAAAGAAAAAAAACAAAAAAATATAAAAAAGTCATCCGTTTTTTTTCTAGAAAAAACTAATTTTAAAGAACATAAAAAAAAAAATTATAAAAAAATTAAGAAAATATTGCAAACAATGTTTAGAAAATTCGTAAAAGAATCACACATGTTAAAAAAGATGCAACCGAAACGGAAAATATTATTAAAAGAAACGGTAGAAAAATTAAAAAAAAAAAAAATCAAAGTTATAAAAGACTATGGAAACTATAAAAAGAAATTGTATCAAATCCGTAAATCAAAGTTTTAAGAAAATCAGTAGTTAAAAAAAAATCAAAGTTTTAAAAAAAATCAAGTTATACCAAATTTCTAAAAAAATAAAAAAAAAATCAATTGGAAAAAATGAAAGTTGAAGAGGTTTGAAGAGACAAGTCAAGTATTGTGCCACTCAAAACACGCATTGAGGTTTTGTAGTATGAAGCATTCCAAAAAACAAACTGTTGCGAAATGGCAAAGGTTGCGCGTGTGCTGTGCTGTGAAGCAAAAAATTGTATGAAGAAGTTTTTCTAAAAAAACAAACAACCTCTTAGCTTTTTCTTTTCGCGTAGGTAAAATACGAGATTTAATGGGTTGATTGGTTACAATTTTCAAGTGCTAAAAAAAGCTTTGATATGGTCGTTCTCATTACAATTTTTTTTGAAATGGCGAAATACATTAAAAATAGGCACCCCGACTAGTAAGAAACTGGAACGAGGGCAGTAAACAAGGTACATATTACAATTATCAAGTTATGAATTCGAAATGGAGAACAATTCCATTATATCCAAGAACAATGATTTAACATACCCTTGTGTTTACACCACGTATACGGGAGTGAGATGATGTGATCTACAATTTGGATAGAGGAAAAAACAACTTTGCTGGATACCTTTTTGTTTCTTGCCTTCCAAATGCATGTATAACACACAATAAAATATGTTAATAATAATGTCCTTTCTCTTGGACACTTACCCCAATTAGCCGAAAAATGTCATGAACTCTACCACATCAGAGAATTATTGGTGTTGAATTCCACAACAATTGAGAACACGATCCAAAATACATTTTGTTAAATTACACCTGAAACATAACACATAAGGTTTACAATTTCTGTATCAGCCTTGCATAAAACACATAAGGTAGAATGAATGGTTACACCTCTTTTTATAAGTGTATCAGCAATGAGGATTCTACTTAACCTGAATCTCCAGATAAAGCAAAACACCTTGAGAGGGCAATCTTGAACGTGAACATGGTTGATGGTTGATTGGGTACCAAGTTGTCGAGAAGAGAGAACAACTCAAGAAGTTCAGAGAAGGCGTCTAAAGTGAAGGGAGTGTGTTTCCAAGCCCACGTGTAATATGAAAAAGAGTATCTCTTAGACAGAAAATACCCTTTAACTGATTTGAGATGATATAAGGCAGGAAATTGGTTTTGCAAACTGCAGGATCCCAACCATAAATCTTTCCAAAATAATATTCACTTGTCTTAACGTGCTATAATAGAAAAAATAACATTTAAGTTAGTATTAAGAGTGTTGAGGCTGTTCACGGATTTGGCAATGTTACACCAGATCCTTGTGGATGATTTTTTTGCACTATAATCTACCGGTTTCTTCTTGAGGTTATGAATGCCATAGATCGTTTCCCTCTACATAGTGTTCTTTTCCGTTCTAAGTCACCACCACCACTTGGTGAGGAGAGACATGTTTTGGGTATGGAGAGAGCCAACACCAAGTCCTCTATCATTCTTGGAAGTAAGGATTTCGACCATGACACCCAATGGAATTATGATTTCCCTTCACTGCCTCCCAGGGGAACCTTCTCCTATTTTTTTTTAAGAATCTTGATAATGCATGCAGGACCTTTAAATAATGAGAAGTAAAAAAGTTGGGAGGCTACCAAAGGACGATTTTGATCAATGTTAAACGCCCAATAGATGATAACGTGTTAGCTTTCCAAATTGATAACTTAGATTGAAAATTTTCAGTAACGGATTTCCATTTCTTTTTCAATGACATATTGGCACCTACCGGTACACCCAAGTATTTGAAGGGGAAAGAACCGTTAATACATCCAAGAAGTCGAGCTCACCTCTTGTTCTCTGAGTTAGAAGTACGAATACCAAATAAACATCATTTATGGAAGTTAACTTTTAATCCCGATGAGACTTGAAAGCATCTAAGAATTCGGGCAAGGTTACGAATACTACATCCATCCCAATCTCCAACAAAAATAGCGTCATCCGTGTAGAATAGATGGGAGATGGTTGGACCGTCGTAAGGTAACTTAATACCATGAAAAATGGATTTGTTACATGCACCCTTCATTGCAACATTTAACCTTTCCATGGAAAAAATGAATAAAAATGGTGATAACGGGTCACCTTGTTGTACTCGTTTTGTGATAGGAAATTCCTTAGTGAGGGAGCCATTTACTAGAACTGATGCATGAGAGGATATGAGACAACCTTTTATCCAAGGTCTCCATTTGAACCCAAATCCCATGTGCTCCCTTACTGAATCAAGATAGTTCAGATTGATCAGATCGAAATCCTTTTTGAAGTCAACCTTGAAGAAAAATATCTTCTTTCTAACCTTCTTAGCCCATGAGAAAATTTAATTAATAGTTAAAGGCCATTCCAATATGTTTCTCCCCTCTATGTAGGTCCATTGTACAACATCAATAACCGACCCAATTACTTTCTTAAGTCTTGAAGCAAGGGCTTTGATGATAATCTTATATAAACACCCAGTGAGGCTAATAGGACGATAATCACCGAGTGTGAGAAGGTCTTTGATTTTTGGGATGAGAGTAATAAAAGAAGAGTTGTTGCCTCTCACAAATTACCCAAAGACTCGAAATGTTTTACGAAACCGTAAGGTATTGTCGTTAATAATGTTCCACTAGGATTTGAGAAATTTGAAAGAAAAGTCATCCGGACCCAGAGCCTTTTTAGAACCATAACCCCAAATGAAAGTATCCCTAGCCTTATCCTACCATGCAAACATTCACATCATATCAACATGAATGGGTATCTTGGGAATCAGTTACTTAAGCTCGGTCGATTGCATACACCACACCCTCTTCTTATGTTAGAAAACATTTTTTTATAAAACTTTTCCTTTTGAATTTTTTTACCAAATCCTCAGTTTGAGTTCAGACACACCCGAGGGTATATCTGAATCCCTCAAACTAAGGCTTTGATACCAACTTGTAACATCCCAAACATTAAGAATAAAAAAAATTCAATTTTTAAATAAATAAATCGATTATCCAAAACATCATCATCAAACCAGGGTGGAACAAAGTATACCAAATACATCATAAAACATCAGAGTTATCATATAATGCGGATTGAGATGGTGTGTGCACTGCAATCATCCTTGGCTCTTCACCTTTGAACCAGAAGTACCTTAAAACATAAACTGAAAACCGTAAGCACAAAGCTTAGTGAGTTCCCCAAAATACCACATACCATACATATATAACATATAGTGGGCTCCGCTCGACATCGATCCCCGCTCAATATACAGATCTGTCAGTCATCGGGCCCCGCCCGATATACATACAAGCATATAAACATACAACACATAACACATGCACTAATCACAAAGATAGATAGCACACCGAATGGTCATCAGACCTTGCCTGGTAACATATAAACACAAATCACATGCAAGAGTCACGCAAACAACTAACATACTAAACATACAAATCATGGGCAAACATTGGTGCCTTCGACCCGCTAAACACAATGAGGAAACTCACCTCTAGATGCTGAAACACTCAAATGAATCTCTGTCTGCTGGTCCAGAAAATCCCCACACTATCATCATCACGTGTAGTCCTATAGATCTACCAGACTAATTACCAAAAGACTCGAAATGTTTTATGAAACCGGAAGGTATTGTCTTTAATAATGTTCCACTAGGATTTGAGAAATTTGAAAGAAAAGTCATCCGGACCCAGAGCCTTTTTAGAACCATAATCCCAAATGAAAGTATCCCTAGCCATATCCTACCATGCAAACATTCACATCATATCAACATGTATAGGTATCTTAGGAATCAGTTACTTGAGCTCGGTCGATTACATGCACACACCCTTTTCTTATGTTAGAAAACCTTTTTTTATATAACATTTCCTTTTGAATTTTTTTTACCAAATCCTCAGTTTGAGTTCAGACACACCCGAGGGTATATCCGAATCTCTCAAACTAAGGCTTTGATACCAACTTGTAACGTCCCAAACATTAAGAATAAAAAAAATTCAATTTTTAAATGAATAAATAGATTATCCAAAACATCATCATCAAACTAGAGTGGAACAAAGTATATCAAATACATCATAAAAAATTAGAGTTATCATATAATACAGATTGAGATGGTGTGTGCACTGCAATCATCCTCGGCTCTTCACCTTCGAACCAGAAGTACCTGAAAACATAAACTGAAAACCGTAAGCACAAAGCTTAGTGAGTTCTCCAAAATACCACATACCATACATATATAACATATAGTGGGCCCCGCCCGACATCGATCCCCTCTCAATATACAGATCTGTCAGTTATCAGTCCCCGCCCGATATACATACAAGCATATAAACATACAACACATAACACATGCACTAATCACAAAGATAGATAGCACACATAATGGTCATCAGGCCTTGCCTGGTAACATATAAACACAAATCACATGCAATAGTCACGCAAACAACTAACATACTAAAGATACAAATCATGGGCCAACATTGGTGCCTTCGACCCGCTAAACACAATGATGAAACTCACCTTTAGCTGCTGAAACACTCAAATGAATCTCTGTCTGCTGGTCCGGAAAATCCACACGCTATCATCATCACATGTAGTCCTAAAGATCTACCAGACTAATTACCAAAAGACTCGAAATGTTTTACGAAACCGTAAGGTATTGTGTTTAATAATGTTCCACTAGGATTTGAGAAATTTGAAAGAAAAGTCATCCGGACCCAGAGCCTTTTTAGAACCATAATCCCGAAAGAAAGTATCCCTAGCCTTATCCTACCATGCAAACATTCACATCATATCAACATGTATAGGTATCTTGGGAATCATTTACTTGAGCTCGGTCGATTGCATGCACCACACCCTTTTCTTATGTTAGAAAACCTTTTTTATAAAGCATTTCCTTTTGAATTTTTTTTACCAAAACCTCAGTTTGAGTTCAGACACACCCGAGGGTATATCTGAATCCCTCGAACTAAGGCTTTGATCCCAACTTGTAACGTCCCAAACATTAAGAATAAAAAAAAATTCAATTTTTAAATAAATAAATCGATTATCCAAAACATCATCTTGAAACCAGAGTGGAACAAAGTATATCAAATATATCATAAAACATCAGAGTTATCATATAATGCGGATTGAGATGGTGTGTGTGCGCTGCAATCATCGTCGGCTCTTCGCCTTCGAACCAGAAGTACCTGAAAACATAAACTGACAACCGTAAGCACAAAGCGTATTGAGTTCCCCAAAATACCACATACCATACATATATAACGTATAGTGGGCCCCACCCGACATCGATCCTCGCTCAATATCCAGATCTGTCATTCATCAGGCCCCGCCTGGTATACATACAAGCATATAAACATACAACACAAAACACATGCACTAATCACAAAGATAGATAGCATACAGAATGGTCATCAGGCCTTGCCTGGTAACATATAAACACAAATCACATGTAAGAGTCACACAAACAACTAACATACTAAAACATACAAATCATGGGCGGGCATTGGTGCCTTCGACTCGCTAAACATAGTGACGAAACTCACCTCTAACTGCTGAAACACTCAAATGAATCTCTGTCTGCTGGTCCAGAAAATCCCCACACTATCATCATCATAGGTAGTCCTATAGATCTACCAGACTAGCATATCAAAACTAGCATAAATTCTCCAACTTTATGACTATATACATCCAAAAAGTCCTTAATACATGGTCTTAATCCATTAAGACCTTCTACAAGAAGCATGGAGCTAAACTAGCTAAAGGGACCTCATCTTTATGGCTTAGGAGCCTTCCTAGGGTCTGAAAGGACAACTTAAAACGTCCAAAACCAAACATGCATAACAAGGGTGACGAAGCCCATCGAAATCTCGAACTCCAACTCGGATCGACGCTAGTCGGCATAACTCTTCTGCCGACTATGAGCAGTCTGCAATCTCTGTTTGATCTGTTGAGTCATCTCCTTAGTCTGAAGGACCACCTCGGTCCACCCCATAATAGCGTCAAAACCCTTTGCCGTCCTCGGCAAATTGGTGATGAAGTCCATCGAAATTTGCTCCCATTTCCACATGGGAACCTCCAGAGGCTGCAGCTTGTGATGCGGCCTCTAATGCTCGGCCTTGACCATCCTACAGGTGAAGCATGTCTTCACGTACCAGGCGATTTCACTCTTCATACACGACCACTAATAGCCCAATCTTAATTCCCGATACATCTTTGTGGCCCCCGTGTGGATAGAAAATCGAGACTTATGAGCCTCATCCAACATAATCTGTCTGACCCCACCAGACATATGAATCCATACCCGACTACAATGGGTAAAAAATCCACGACTATCTAGAACAAATCAGTTGATCTCACCACTGATCCTCTCAATCTTGTAGTTCTCTTCCGAAACACCCTCAGCCTGAGCCTCCTTAATCAATCCCAAAACCGGGAAATCCACGAATATCCTCATACATGATACCGTATCTAAAGACCCAGCCGACTTGCGGCTCAAAGCATCCGCCACCGCATTCGCTTTACCCGGATGGTAAAGGATCTCGCAGTCATAATCCTTGACTACGTCCAGCTACTTGCGCTACCTCTTGTTCAAGTTCAACTGATCTGTAATGTGCCTCAAACTCTTGTGAATAGTGTAGATAGTACATTGGACCCCATAAAGATAATGCCTCCAAATATTAAGGGCAAAAACCATTTCCCCCAAATCCATATCATGTGTGGGATACCTCATCTCGTGCGACTTCCGCTGCCACGAATCATATGCTATCACCCATCCTCTCTGCATAAGGACCGCCCCTAAGCCAGTGATGGAAGCATCATAGAATACCATGAAATTCTCAATTCCCTTTGGGAGGGTCAAAATCAGGGCCTCATATAATCTCTGCCGAAGGGTATCAAATGTTGACTACTGCTCAGGGCCCCATCAGAAATCCACCCCTTCCTAATCAGACGAGTGAGGGGTACTACAATCTTGGAGAAATCCTGAATGAATCTCCGGTAGTACCCTGCCAATCCCAAGAAACTCCTGATATCCGAGGGAGATTTCGGAACCTCCCACTGCATCACCACCTTGATCTTGGACGGATCGAACAATATCTCATCCTAGTTAACGAGGTGTCCAAGGAACTGAACCTCTTGTAACCAAAGCTCGCACTTCGAGAACTTAGCATAAATACGTTCTAGCCTCTAAACACTTAGAAGCTCACAAAGATGCTCCTTATGCTGCTCTCTGGTCTTGGAATACACCAAGATATCATTAATAAACACAATAACCGAATGATGGAGCATCAGCCTGCATACCTGATTCATCAAATCCATAAATACTTCAGGCGCATTGGTGAGCCCGAATGTCATCACCACGAACTCGTAATGCCCATAACGAGTCCGGAACGCGGTCTTCTCCACGTCCTCCTCTCTTACCCTGGGCTGATGGTACCCGAACCTCAGATCTATCTTGGAGAACCAAGATGCGCCCTACAACTGATCAAAGAGATCCTCAATCCGAGGAAGGGGATAACGGTTCATCACTATTATCTTGTTCAACTCCCGATAATTGATACACATCCGGTGTGAACAATCCTTCTTCTTGACGAATAATATTGGCGCTCCGTGTGGAGAACTTCTCGATCTAATGAACTGCTTACCTAGTAGCTCCTACAGCTGAGATGACAACTCCTGCATCTCAGGCGATGCCAAGAGGTACGACGCCTTGGCAATCGAGGCCGTACCTGGCACGAGGTCAAACCTGAACTCAACCTGCCTCTCATGAGGCACACCGGGTAATTCCTCCTGAAATACATCGGCAAAATCCCAGACAACCGGGACCTCTGAAACTGAAACCTGAACCCAACACGCGTATCCATCACATAAGCCAAATAACCCGCACACACATGCTGAATATACTTCCAAGCCCTTGCTGCAGAACAAAACCTAGAACACATCTCGGTGCCTTCTCCATAGATAACCAGTTTTCCCCCACTTGGTGTTCGAACTACCACGCGCTGGCCCTCACAATCAATCATAGCACCGAAATAGCTCAGCCGATCCATACACACAATCATGCAGACATCCCCCATGGGGATAGGGATCAAATCGATTGGATAAGGCACCCCGAAGATCTCCAAAATACAACACTGATACACTGATGATGCAAAAACCCCATGTCGTTGGCGATAGAGACTCGCAACGGACACTCTAACTCCCTAATAGGCATATCAAACTCCATGGTGAACGATCGAGACACAAAGGACCGAATCGCAGTCGAGTCAAACAACACTAGAGCTGGAAAAGAGTTCACTAGGAACGTACCCAAAAGAGGTACAAACATAAGTACAACACAAAACATACAAAACAAGATAAGGGATAGAAACATATCAGTCACAACATCTGGAGCTGCTCTGGCCTCCTCTGTAGTAAGCTAGAAAGCATGACCTCGAGCCCTGGGGGACGCCACTCTACCTTGACGCCCATCTGTGATCGTCAAAGTAGCTGGTGCTAGAGCATGCGCCAACTTAGCAGCAAGCGATGGGTATTTGGCCTTTACATGGCCAACCTGGTCGCAATGATAACAAATGCTAGAACTAAATGTTGGAGCCAGCTGGAGGCAATCCCTCGCCATAAGGCCCTGTCATCCACAATTGGAACCTAGATGATGATCGGTAAGCACCCTCATGCGCCTTGCCACACTTCCCACAAGTGTAGCCCTTCTGGCCCCCGGATCTGACATCAGTGGTCTTAAACCGCTTTGGCGCAAGCTGCGACCGCGCCGGGGCCGACCTCTATTCCCTTGTCTATACATTAATCTTAATCTCACGCTGCCTAGCAACCTCCTACATCTCCAACAATTTACCATAGCGCTGAGTAGAAAAAAACTTTATGATCTCCGTCTTGAGCATACTCAAGTAACAGGTCATCTGAGACTGCTCAAATGCAGCAAACTCAGGACAGAACATAGCCCTCTCTGTAAACATATTGGTGATCTATGTCACCATCTCAGAACCCTGCCTAAAATCTAGCTACTCCTGGGCCAAACTCTCTCGCTCTACTAGCAGAACATAGCGGGAACAGAACATCTCGGAGAACTGCTCACAAGACACAGCAACTCTCTGCTCAATAGAATATGAACTAGTAGCAATCCTCCACCAATCCTTCACTCTGGTCTTGAGAAGTTTCATAGCGCACCTGACCTTCTGTTCAGCTGGACTTGAACAATATGGGTAGGTGGGGAAGGTAGTATGGGCCCGTACTACTGAAAAGCACAAGACCCGTACACGTATCAAGGAAGTCATAACCCCCAAGGCTTTGTTGGGAGTTGGTTCCCTTGTTGTGATATGTGTGTTATCTGATATCTCCCTGGTATATTCTCAGTATGGTGATGACGAGACAATTTGAGGCTGGATCTGGATCGGTATCAGGAGCTGGCAGCCAGGGTGGGCCAGCTGTGTCTGAGGACAGCATCAGGGAGATCCTCCATGAGGAGGTTGTAGCTATTGTCCAGCGCCAGATAACAAAGCTTTTTGGGTCTATCAAGACCGCGGTGATGGAGTTCTTTGATGACAGATATGTTGCTTTTTCTGAGGTTGTTGCTGCTACGGCCATCGCAGCCGTTGCGACTGCAGGGGTTGGTGTTGGGAGAATTTTTCAGTATCGGGACTTCGACAATTCGAAGCCCCCAAGTTTTGATGGAGTTCAGGACCTGATCGTAGCCACAAGGTGGCTATCTGATGTTGAGGGATGCTTTTCACCTTCTCTTGCCCAGCCGACCCTCTTGAGGTTCGGAGTGAAGGATTGGTGGAGACTTGTTACAGGATCGTATTCTGCTGAGCAGAGAGCTGTTGTGTCTTGGGAGTGGTTCTTGGAGAAGTTTCTTACTACGTATGTTTTGCGGGTAGAGCGCGAGAGGTTGACCGAGGAGTTTTTTGGACCTGAGGCAGGGGACAAAGTCGGTGACGGAGATCACCAGGATGTTTACTCAGAGGGCCATTATCTGCCCTGAGTTTGCTTCGGAGCAAGATCAGATGACCCGTTAATTGAGCATTCTCAAGAAGGATATCAAGCAGTTTGTTTCAACCTAAAGATATGATTCGTTGTTGGAGATGCAAGAGGCCGCCAGGCAACGTGAGATTGAGATAAACCCGCCAGGCCCCGACGTAGTAGCATCCAGCACCGAAGCGGTTCAAGGCGGTTGAATCTAGGTATGGGGGTCAGAGAGGCCGCACTTGTGGGAAGTGTGGTAAGGTTCATGACAGGGTTGTCGATTAGGAGGTGGGTAAGGATGGGCATTATGCGAGGGATTGCCGCCAGTTGGCCCCAGCTCTGAGTACTAGGATTTGCTATCATTGTGATTAGGTTGGCCATATGAAGGTTAACTATCCATTGCTTGCTGCCAAGCCGGTGCAGGTCCCGACGCCAACTACTTTGAGGATCACAGTTGGGTGCCAGGGGAAGGTGGAGCCAGGTCGCGCTTTTAGCTCGCTACCGAGGAGGCCAGAGCAGCTCTAGATGTTGTGACTAGTATGTTTCTATATGTTATGTAACAACGTAAATTTCAAAACAAAATTTCATTTTTCATCAACCAAGTTCATATAAAAATATTCTCAAATATTTCCAACAGTAGTTTTTGAAACATAACATATCCCAAGATCATAAAAATCAAACTCTCTCTCTCTCTCTAGTGTGTACGAGTCATGTTGGCGCCTTTCAACGGTCCTCACTAGTACCTGAAACACATAACACAACATCTGTAAGCATAAATGCTTAGTGAGTTCCCCAAAATACCGCATACAACACGTACGCCACTCGAGGCTATAATACGACCCTCCGGTCGATGTGTTTCAGCGGGACCCTCCAGTCTCGTAGCTTTTTGGACCCTCTGGTCCGGTCATAGCTCGTTGGACCCTCCGGCCAGGTCTGTATCGTTGGACCCTCGAGTCTGGTTTATAACATCATACAACATACATATAACATATAGCACATGATCTCATATATAACATGTAGGACCCTCTGGTCAATATGTAATACCACTCTAGGTACGTATAGTGAGAAGACTCACCTTAGGTGTCTCGGTAAGTCTCTGACTCGGTAGAAATATGATCTAGCCTCCGCCTAGTCACATAAAGTAAATTCACTCATAAATATAACTATACTCAGACCTTTCTTAACACCCTCAGAAGGGTAAAAGACCATTTTACCTCTCTCTTGGCTTAAAGGCCTCACTGTTGACCAAACCCTAAAAGTCAACAAAAGTCAATGGTCAAACTTTGACCTGACTCGGCGAGTGCACTTGGGCGACTCAGCGAGTCTACACGTGTCCGCTAGTTCTTTAGTCCCACTTGGCACATCGAGTTCCTCCCCTTGCTCGATGAGTCACCCCTAGCATGAATCGCGGGGCCACCCCGACTCAACTCGTCGAGTCTCAAGAACAACTCGGCGAGTTCTGCCTTGAACTCTAGTCCTCTAATCCCCCTCCGACTCACTGAGTTATTTCCCCAACTCGACAAGTCTACACATTGAGAGATTTACAAGAAACCCTAACCCTACTCGCCGAGTCTGATCTCTGGACTCGGCGAGTTCATGCCATGCACAAACTCCATAGACCTCCTGAGGTCAGATCTGTTCCTTTAATCCTTAGATCTGACCTTCCCAAGCATGATAATCACGTAAAGTCCAGACCTTGACACTCAAATAGCATCTAGATGGTCTTACTTGGTGATTTAGTCCCAAAATAACATCCTAAGTTCATGACTCCTAAAATAACTCCAAAAAGCCCCAAGGGTTAAGGTCTCTGGACCTCTTTGAGTCCAGATCCATAGCATGAACTCGAGAAGGGACCAATTGCTCCACAAATCCATCCTCTAAAGGGGTTAGAAAACCCTAACTCTAGGAAATCAACACCACGACTGAAGAAGGTCTGAAAAAATACCTCAAGATGAAGTCTATGAGCTCTAAAATCACCAGAATCACACCTCCTTCAGCCTCCTCTTGCCTTGGTTTCCTCCTTCTTGCAATTACACAAACAAAATGATCACAAATGGCCTCTCCTTCCTCACAAACGCTCTAGATCTCTTAAGGTTTCTCTCTGGGGTTTGGTAGCCGCAAATGACGGCCCTAAGGGCCTTTAAATAGGTCCCAAACCCAGGAAATTAGGGTTTCATTAAACAGCATGGATTTGCCGAGTCCACTCATGAACTCGCCGAGTCTGGCTATGAACTCAGATAAGAATTCGCTACCATACTCGGCTAGTTTAAACACCAACTCGCCGAGTCCCCTCACAACTTCCAAAAATAAGGAATAAAATACTATACCTGGGAATCCAGATGTTACATGTTATCTTGTTGATTATGTTTTGTGTTATGCTCGTATATGTGCCTCTGTTAGGTACGTTCCTAGTGAACTCTTTGCATGCTCTTGTGTTGTTTGACTCGGATGCAAGTCGGTCCATTGTATCTCGTTCGTTTAGTAGAGAGTTTGATGTGCTTATTAGGGAGTTAAAGTGTCCATTGCGGGTTTCTATCGTCAACGAAGATGGGTTTTCTGCATCATCAGAGTATCAGGGTTGCCTATTAGAGATATTCGGGGCGCCTTATCTGATCAATACAATCCCTATTCGTATGGGGATGTTTGCGTGATTTTAGCCATGGATTTGTTGAGCCGGTTTGGTGCTATGATTGATTGTGAGGGTCAGCAAGTGGTAGTTTGAACCCCAAGTGAGGGAGAACTGGTTATCTATGGAGAGGGCACCAGGATGGATTCAGGGTTTTGTTATGCACCTAGGGCTCGGAAGTATATTCAACATGGGTGTGCGAGTTATTTGGCTTTTGTGGTGGATACACATTTTGGGGATCAGATTTCAGTTTCAGAGGTTCTGGTTGTCAGGGAGTTTACAGATGTATTTCCTGAGGAGTTTCCCGGTGTGCCTCCCAAGAGGCAGGTCGAGTTCAGGATTGACCTTGTGCCAGGTGCAGCCCCGATTGCCAAGGTGTCGTACCGTTTAGCACCGCCTGAGATGTAGGAGTTGTCATCTCAACTGTAGGAACTACTAGGTAAGGAGTTCATCAGACCGAGCAGTTCTCCGTGGGGAGCACCGATCCTATTTGTCAAGAAGAAGGATGGTTCACACCAGATGTGCATTGATTACCAAGAGTTGAACAAGTTAACGGTGAAGAACCGTTATCCCCTCCCGCGGATTGATGACCTCTTCGATTAGTTGCAGGGTGTATCTTGGTTCTCCAAGACAGATCTCTACGGTCTGGGTATCTTCAAGTTAGAGTGAGGGAGGAGGACGTGGAGAAGACCACATTCCAGAATCATTATGGGGATTTCGATTTTGTGGTGATGCCATTTGGGCTTATCAATGCGCTGATATGTGCATAATTAGTTCATATTGAGTATACATTTTTATTCATTTATTAACTTAATTATCGCATATTATGGACAAAAGGTACTTAAAAGTGTTAAATTATGTTTTTCAGTCCAAATATGAAGCTCGGAAGCGAAAGGAAGCGGGAGAAACAGTTAGAAGATTGAGAATGGAATACAGAAGAAAAACACTAAAAAAGGCATCTACTCGGCGAGTCAGATCGTCTACTCGACGAGTCCAATCGAAGAATCGAGAAGATAATGACTCGGGTTCCCAGAGAGTTATCGCAATACAGGGAATGTGAGAGGGACTCGACGAGTCACCACTTGACTTGACGAGTCGGTTCGTATATTTAAAGATAAATTCCATAGATCGATGGAGATTCGACTTCTAACCTAATTTAGTCGACAATTAACTTCTGTTAAGCCGTTTTGAGGGTCTAGAAGGCGGCCGGAAGGCCGTTAAGCTAACGGGAGCAGAGATCGGAAGGGTTGGAGAGCGGATACGTGTCGGTAATCATATGGATTGCTGACGTGACCATGTTTAGCATTCCATTGTGGTACTTTTCTGTATTAAGTTTCTGATTTAGGTGTAAAAACCTTTTACTTTGTGTTTATGATTGAATGAAGCTTTGATTATTAAACTAATTGCTATATTAAATAGTTTATTTGTGTTTAATTTATCTTGCCAAGCTTGTTGAAAGATCCTCATGTGTTAATGATGATTATTTTCTGTTAATTGTTAAGTGAATTAAGTTGTATGAACATCTGCTTGATTTGCTTGTCTCTTATGATTTTTGATGACCATCGAGATTATAAGACTAGAAATAACGAATGTGAAACTAG
Organism: Lactuca sativa; assembly: GCF_002870075.4. Lineage (NCBI taxonomy): Eukaryota > Viridiplantae > Streptophyta > Magnoliopsida > Asterales > Asteraceae > Lactuca > Lactuca sativa. The sequence continues at coordinate 24,329,838 of NC_056626.2, forward strand.
GATTAATTTTGGAATAAGTAAGTTAATGTGTGAGCCTTGTTTGATGACCATCAACAAGAGGTTAATTAAATGTCTAAATTGATTAACTATATTTACAAGTCTTGCTCGATACGAACTGAACACTAGGAAGCATGTTAGTTTAATCAATTGATCACTGTTTAGATTGACTTGTTTGCTAAAGGATTAGTTATAGTGAACGCGAATCTAATCATTTTAGGAATCGGTAAACATGAATAAATGAATTTGTGTATGCAATTGTCTATGTTTTTAAGGTGTAATTTATCTAAACCAAAGTACCTGAAGAGATTTGCTTTCCTGTTAGTTTATCGAGAGTTGTTAATTGATTGTTAGTTTGAGATTTATTCAACTATTTCTTAATTCTTTTCGTGTGACCTGTAACCTATAATCAAATATATTAAATTAATCCACCGTTCCCTGTGATCGACACCCGACTTACCTAAGCTATACTGTAATCTGACTAGGTACACTGCCTATAAGTGCATAGATAGTCTAAGTTTGTTAGGTTATAAATATTAAAATTAGTGGGTACTTTTGTGCACATCAAGTTTTTGGCGCCGTTGCCGGGGAACGGTTTGTCATTAATTTAGTTTATTTGATTATACGTTATTTGTTTTTAGTTAGGTTTTTTTATTTTCGATGATATCATTTCACTTGTCGGGAAGGTTCTTGTTTTTATTTGCAGGAATTTGGGATTATACACATTGTTTGGTTTTACTTTTTGCATGGGTTTCGAGATTGCAAGCGATTAGGGAATTGTTGACTTGTTTAGTCTACTACTTTGTTGACTTGTCCAACTCAATCTATGAGGCGTAGTATAGCAAGGCGTGTCGTGGTGGTTAAGTGGAAGACCGAGCTCTTGCTGTTCTTGACTAGTTTGGTCACCTCTTGTTCTACTTTTTAGTTAATGGTGCAATGAAAACAAAGGAAATAGTCTGACAGGTCCCGAAAGTTTTTGTTTTCACAAACCACCTCTTGCATGCAAGGGATTTAATCAACAATTGTAACTTGATTTCGACGAAGTCGAGTGATCGTGATATCCTTTTTAGTTATTTTGTTTTTTTAGTTATTTTAGTGAGTTTTTATTTTTATTTTTAGTTTGTTTAAATTTTGTTTTCCATGTTGATGCTCTTGATGTTTCAGATCTTTGCAAAACTTTTACCCTTCAGATGCTTTCAGGATTGGATTAGGATTGCTTGCTTAGGATGGTTTAGAGTTATAGCTTGGATGTTATCACGAGTGAAAGCGAGTCAAGGAAGTGGAACTTTAACGTCAAAGTGTCAAGTCCGGTCCTTAGGGGTATGAGCACTAAAACAGTTGCAAAATACCAAGTTTTTTTCGTTCAGTGGCCTACTCGATGAGTGCACTAAGCTGACTCGACGAGTCGCCTTGTATTTCTACATATTCTGAGAAGGCGCGCTGGTACTCGACGAGTCCACCATAAGACTCGACGAGTCGTTCAATTTTTATACCGACGGACTGCTGATTTGATGCTGCTACTTGTCCCACTTGCTCACTTATTCTTCCATATCCATTCTTGAAGATCTTACACTGATTTCCGCGTATTTGGAGCGGCCCACACGAGTTTTGACACCAAGGCATGGATGAGATGTTACCATGTCTAAAGTTAATTGAAGTTGGAACTAAAATGGAAGTGATCAGCCTATCGACTGCTATCCCAGGGGAGTTTGTTCCAATTCCCTATTTAGTTTATTTTTATGTTTATATTAGGCATAATATGCAATGAGGGCATTGCATCAAATAAGTGTGGGGTAGGGGGTTGGTTACATAATAGAAAATCTAGAGTCTTAATTTAGGATAATTTTAAAATTTTGCATACCAAAAGTATTACTTAGGATTTTATTTAGAAAATTTTGGTAAAAAAAAAAAATAGGATTCCATGTTAGAGTTGTGTTGATAATTGCATGATAACCCAAATGTTTAGTTGAGCCTATATACGTTCTAGTGCATTTGTGGCTTCCTTATTTCAGTGAAATCATGAGACAAAAACACAATCTTGCTCAGCCCGAAGGATGCAATATGTTTAGCATCCTAAACCTGAAATGTATCCAGGAAAATTATTATCATTAACCAATAAAGGTTGAGATTGAGCGCCCCTGCTTAAGCATGTAGGGTTTTGAGTGAAAAAAAAAAGTGAGTTACATGTGAAAAAAAAAAAGAATTACGAAAAAGTTTGAAGAATTTTGGAGCAAATAAAGTGAAGATCAAAAGATCAAAATTCCAAGAAATCCAAAAAAATTGAAGATACCAGAAAATCAAACAATAAAGGTGGTGAATTCAAAGAGATCAAAGCAAATATCAAAGAAGAGATGAATTCAAAAGAGCTCCATAATGGTATCAAAAAGTTGTAATTCTAGATTATGTATGCTTGGGTGGCTCAATTAAAAACACCTTGAGGGTAAGAGGTTTTCTGCGGATGGATTCGGAGGGTTGCATAAAATGAGCATAGTTCGGGATGAGTGGGCAAGTGTTTATGAGGATTGTGAGTATTTGGAGTATGGGAGGTTTTTAGGAAAAATTTTAGACACAAATGGATGCGTTGCGGTCTTGGCATAAAGGCTGGGTTAGATTGGAGTTGTTATACATAATTCTAATGTGTTAAAATTCAGTTTTGCTTGGGGGCAAGCAAAAGACAAGTGTGGGGTGTTTTGATATGTGCATAATTAGTTCATATTGAGTATACATTTTTATTCATTTATTAACTTAATTATCGCATATTATGGACAAAAGGTACTTAAAAGTGTTAAATTATGTTTTTCAGTCCAAATATGAAGCTCGGAAGCGAAAGGAAGCGGGAGAAACAGTTAGAAGATTGAGAATGGAATAAAGAAGAAAAACACTAAAAAAGGCATCTACTCGGCAAGTCAGATCGTCTACTCGGCGAGTCCAATCGAAGAATCGAGAAGATAATGACTCGGGTTCCCAGAGAGTTATCGCAATACGGGGAATGTGAGAGGGACTCGACGAGTCACCACTTGACTCGACGAGTCGGTTCGTATATTTAAAGATAAATTCCACAGATCGATGGAGATTCGACTTCTAACCTAATTTAGTCGACAATTAACTTCTGTTAAGCCGTTTTGAGGGTCTAGAAGGCGGCCGGAAGGCCGTTAAGCTAACGGGAGCAGAGATCGGAAGGGTTGGAGAGCGGATACGTGTCGGTAATCATATGGATTGCTGACGTGACCATGTTTAGCATTCCATTGTGGTACTTTTCTGTATTAAGTTTCTGATTTAGGTGTAAAAACCTTTTACTTTGTGTTTATGATTGAATGAAGCTTTGATTATTAAACTAATTGCTATATTAAATAGTTTATTTGTGTTTAATTTATCTTGCCAAGCTTGTTGAAAGATCCTCATGTGTTAATGATGATTATTTTCTGTTAATTGTTAAGTGAATTAAGTTGTATGAACATCTGCTTGATTTGCTTGTCTCTTATGATTTTTGATGACCATCGAGATTATAAGACTAGAAATAACGAATGTGAAACTAGGATTAATTTGGGAATAAGTAAGTTAATGTGTGAGCCTTGTTTGATGACCATCAACAAGAGGTTAATTAAATGTCTAAATTGATTAACTATATTTACAAGTCTTGCTCGATACGAACTGAACACTAGGAAGCATGTTAGTTTAATCAATTGATCACTGTTTAGATTGACTTGTTTGCTAAAGGATTAGTTATAGTGAACGCGAATCTAATCATTTTAGGAATCGGTAAACATGAATAAATGAATTTGTGTATGCAATTGTCTATGTTTTTAAGGTGTAATTTATCTAAACCAAAGTACCTGAAGAGATTTGCTTTCCTGTTAGTTTATCGAGAGTTGTTAATTAATTGTTAGTTTGAGATTTATTAAACTATTTCTTAATTCTTTTCGTGTGACCTGTAACCTATAATCAAATATATTAAATTAATCCACCGTTCCCTGTGATCGACACCCGACTTACCTAAGCTATACTGTAATCTGACTAGGTACACTGCCTATAAGTGCATAGATAGTCTAAGTTTGTTAGGTTATAAATATTAAAATTAGTGGGTACTTTTGTGCACATCATGCGCCTACGGTGTTTATAGATTTAATGAATCGGGTATGCAGGTCGATGCTTGATCGTTCTGTTATTATGTTTATCGATGATATCTTGGTGTATTCCAAGACCAAAGAGTAGCATGAGGAGCATCTTCACGAGCTTCTGGGGGTTTTGAGATGAGAACGACTTTATGCCAAGTTCTCGAAGTGCGAGTTCTGGTTACGAGAGGTTCGGTTCCTTGGGTACCTCGTTAACCAGGAAGGGATTTTGGTTGATCCGGCCAAGATCGAGGCCGTGATGCAGTGGGAGGTTCCGAAATCTCCCTCGGATATCAGGAGTTTATTGGGTTCGGCAGGGTACTATCGGAGATTCATTCATGATTTCTCTAAGATTTCGGTACCCCTCACTCGTCTGACGAGGAAAGGGGTGGATTTTTGATGGGGCCCTGAGCTGCAGTCGACATTTAAGACCCTTCGACAGAGGCTATGTAAGGCCCCAATTTTGTCCTTCCCCGAGGGAATTGAGGATTTCGTGGTATTCTATGATGCTGCCATCACTGGTCTGGGGGCAATCCACATGCAAAGAGGACGGGTGATAGTTTATGCTTCGCGTCAGTTGAAGCCGCACGAGACGCGATATCCTACCCACGATCTGGAGTTGGGGGAAGTGGTTTTTACCCTCAATATTTGGAAACACTATCTTTATAGGTTCTGTTGTACTATCTACACGGATCACAAGAGTCTGAGACACATTATGGATCGGACGAACCTTAACATGAGGCATCGCAGGTGGTTGGACGTAGTCAAGGATTATGACTACGAGATCCTTTACCATTCGGGTAATGCGAATGTAGTGGTGGATGCTTTGAGCCGCAAGTCGGATGGGTCTTCAAACAAGGTGTCGTGTATGAGGATATCAGTATATTCCCCACTGTTGGGATTGATCAGGGAGGCTCAAGCCGAGGGAGTTCGGGAAGAGAATTGGCAAAAATAAAGGATCAGGGGTGAGATTGTTAGATTTGTCTCGGATAGTCGTGAGTTGTTGACCTGATGTGGTTGGGTTTGGGTTCCGATGTCTGGTGGGGTCAGACATATTGTGTTAGAGGAGCTCATGAGTCTTGATTTTCTATTCATTCGGGGCCACCAAGATGTACCGGGATTTGAGATTGAGCTACCGGTGGTCATGTATGAAGAGAGATAGCCTAAAATGTGGAGAGATGCATGACCTGCAGGATCATCAAGAAGCTCCATGAGGAACTAGGCACGATGTGTAAGTTCGCGAGATCGTTGCTCACCATGGGTTTCCGGTCTCCATTGTTTTAGACGTGATGTTCAGTTCACCTCCCATTTTTGGCAGAAGTTCCATGAGGAACTCGGCACGAGGTTGTACTTCAGCACTGCTTATCATTCGCAGATCGAAGACCAGAGTGAGCGGACGATATAAACCCTTGAGGATATGTTGCGGTCCTGTGTTATCGATTTTGATGGAAGATGGGAGTCCTACCTACCTCTTGCAGAGTTTTCCTACAACAACAGTTATCACTTTAGCATTGGTGCTTCGCCCTTCGAGCTCTCATATAGGCGGAGATCTCGTACCCCAGTTTGTTGGGGCGAGGTTGGTCACAGGGTTTTGGGGCAGACTGAAGTGGTCCTTCAGACCACAGATCTGATTCAGCAGATCAGGTAGAGACTGTAGACCGTTTAGAGTCGGCAGAAGAGCTATGCCGACCGATGCCGATCCGAGTTGGAGTTCCAGGTTGACGACATGGTATTACTGAAGGTCTCACCTTGGAAAGGTGTGATACGCTTCAGGAAGAGGGGGAAGTTGGGACTCCGATATATTCGGCCTTTTCGGGTGATAGCCAAGGTTGGCAAGGTTGCCTACAGATTAGATCTACCTGAGGAGCTCAGTCAGATACACCACACTTTCCATGTTTCGCAGCTGCAAAAGTGCATATTGGATGAGGAGGCAGTGGTTTCCTTGGATGATATTCAGGTCGATGAGTGCCTGAACTATGCTGAAAGGCCAGTAGCTATCCTGGAAAGGAAGGTGAAGGTTTTTCATAACAAGGAAGTACCTTTGGTAAAGGTACGGTGGCAGCACCGAAGGGTCTCCGGGTGGACCGGGGAGCCAGAGGCTGAGATGCGGGAGAATTATCCAGATTTGTATACTGTAGCAAACTTCGAGGACGATGTCTAGTTCAAGTGGGGGAGAATTGTAACATCCCAGAGTTCAGGTACTTCTAAATTCATCCCTATAATTCTATTTTTTGTCAGAGTAGTCCCTAAGTCCAAGAATTATGCTTTAAAGCTCTAATGGCAATTTCATAATTTAGGCAAGAGAAGTACACCAAGCGTACATGTGTGTACGTTGAGCGTACTAGGGCACACCCTAGTACGTTGGGCGTACACTTATGTACGCGAGGCGTACTAATGTCAGGAGGAAACCCTAATTTTTAGGGTTTAAGGGGTATTTAAGCACCATTATGGCTCATTTCTCCCTCACCTTTTCAGCCTCCACATCCTTTGGGACGTCTTTACAAACACTAGCCTTTAAGTGTGTGTTCTTGGTGTATTAAAGTAAGAAGAAGATTCTTGGGGAGGCCTTGGTGTGGAAGCAACTTCTGGATATGGGATTCTTACCTTCTTGAGGAACTCCAGAAGGTATAAAGTTTTGATATTGACTTGTATTTCTTTAAGATCTTGTCATGAGGAATTTATGTGTTTTTAGTCCCTTTTCTTGGCCTTAATGAGTATGAGCTACTCTAAGACCAAAGGATTTGTCCTTTATGAAGAAATGAGCTGCATTAAGTCATAAAAATGATATCTTGGCTCATTTAGTGCACGCATGCAAGTTATAAAGGTCTTAAGTGGTTAAGACAAACTAGGATCTTGGTGCTGGGCCTTATTAAGACATGCAAAACCATAAAGTTGGAAACTTTATGGTTTGGAACACCTTTTTAGGATTGGATATGAAATTGGACGTTTAGACTTTTTGGATTAAGCACTTAATGGCGATTTTGGGTGGTGCGAGGGTACGTCCTGCATAAGAGGAAGTATGCCATGCATACTCGGTCAACCACCCCAATGGTGGTCAATGCGAGGCTTAGAGTACGCTAAGCGTACCTACGGAGTACAACCTACGTACTCGCACTGGGTCAGCTTGGTAGGTTGACTCATTTGGGTTGACTCGACTAGGTTAACTCAGTTGACTTAATGGGTTTCACCAGTTGAATTTGAACAAGTTAGACCTTGTGGGTATTTTGGGTACTTTATGTTTTTGATGGATTTGGTCATTTGATGGAAATATGTATTGGTTTGAGAGCTGAAATTCGGATTCAGGCCTTATGAGTTCGGTTCAGTTTACGAGGTGAGTTTTCCTCATGGTACTTATGGGTCAAAGGCACCAAGGCCGACCCTTTGGATTGTTATCATGGTTTATCGTATGATTTTGTACTGTAGTGATTTGTTGGATCTGTATCTTGGTAGATATGATGATGCCTTGCTTAGTGATCTGTAAGATTTGTCTGTTTGTTTATCGGCTGGTTATTTATATGCTTGTCTATTATGTATGTGTGTCGAGACGGTGTATGTGTGGTTGGGTTGAGGCGGTCCTGCTTTGTGCTGAAGCCCAACATACCCAAGGTGTGTCGGATAGAATGAAGGCCAGTAGGGCATACCAATCAAGACGAAAGCCCAAAGAACGGTCCAAATAGGCTGAAGGCTCGGTGTGGCTTACCAGTCATGCTGAAGGTTCTGTGAGCGTACCAGCTAGACTATAGGCCGATGGGGTGTTCCAGTTAGACTGAAGGCTCTGTATGCATGTTGGTTACTATTATTATTATTATGATTGTGTGATGTGTTGGTATTTTGGGGGAACTCACTAAGCTTTGGGCTTACAGTTTTGGGTTATGTTTCGGGTACCTCAGATGATCGCGGAAAGCCAAAGATTTGATCGTGCACCTCATCGTGTTTTGTTTTATGATTTTGGGAAAACTCTGATATTAAACATATTTTGAAAACTATTTTGTAAACAATGATGACTTGTGGAGTGGTTTTAAAAGTTAAAATTGTTCATGAATTTTATGGATGTTACATAGATTGCTTAAGCTAATAAGCAACCCATGTAAAATTCACTTTTTACAACGTGCATAGTCGTGTCTGTTTAATCGCAAAACTTCGAAGAAGCATAACTTCTTCATATGATGTTGGATTTCAAAGTTCTTTATATGTACGTTATCCTTGTCACACATACTATAACTTTGTTTAAGATTATTTATTCTAAATAATATTTTATTAAAGATTCATTTTATTGCTTATTTGTCTAGCCAGAATTTGCAGGTGTTACACAATCTCATATCTAAAACACTCAACTTGGTAAAGCTAAAAATCATTACCAAATGATTTATCTTTTCGATCTCTTTTTCTTCTTCTAAGCTCAAGTGGAACTATGAAACAGGAACCATATCCTTTGGTCTAGGTATGGATGAAAAGCGATTTTAATCAAATTGTAACGCCTGTGTTTCCGGGCTTGCCATATTTAGCAATATAATAGTCTAGGTTAACCTTTGTAACCCGTTTTGAAATAATAAGAATGTATTATTTGAGTATTATGTGTTTTGTGCTTAATTGCTTAATTATGTGGTCTGATTAATTAAGAATAAAAATAAGCATCAAAATTTAAGTGTAAAATAAACTTAATATCTTTGGTTAATGTTGTAGTAGTCGGAACGAGGTTTCCGAATATACATAGAACGCCCAAATCTGACTTCGTATGAGGAAGTTATGATTTATCGAAGTTCCGGCTTAGCGGTATACAGCCTGAAATACTCGAATTGAGATCGAGCGGTTGTTAGCCGAAGCAATCTAAATGAGAATCGAAGATCTCGTTGTTGGTATCGAAGCGATAAAAAGTTAGGCGAGAACGGACGTCAAACGAAGAAGTTATGAATTTATAACGAAAGTTTCTGTCGCGGCCTATTAAAAATAATTAATAAAAATAAAGTCAAAATTAGCCGACGGAGTCTAAACGAAAGTCGTAGAGCGTGGTCTCACCTTCGCGTGGATATAAAGAACGTCGAAAACGGAGTTCGTATGAAGAAGTTATGAATTTCCGAAGTTTATTAATCATTTTGTATTTAAATGTAAATCAAAATTCGGAAGCATTATCCGAAGCGAGTCATCGATCTGATCCGAGGTACGCGCCGCGTACTCGAGTACGCCCCGCGTACTCCGAGGGTGTCGACATCGCAGCAAGTGGCTTCGGATGACGCATGCGCTTACGAACATTGGAGCAGTACGCGCTGCGTACTGCTGTACGCCCCGCGTACTTGAGGCTTCCAGCCCCTATATAAAGGATCCGAAGGCAGCCTCATTTCTTGTTCATTTTCTTCTCTTCTCTCTAGTCTTTTGCATCGTTTTTCGTACCGAAGCTACCCCGAAGCCCCGGTATCATACTCTAGCCCCGAGGCAAGTCCCGAGACCCCGAAGATCCCGAGAAGCGCGGTTCCCGAGTCGAAGCTCTGCCCGCGAGAAGTTCGATTTTCGAGGAGATCTTCCAGATCTGCTGTGGATTACTACTTCTATAAGCCGTAGTGCTGTCGGATCGTCTTCTGATCAAGTGAGTGTGTAGTTATTTCTTCTAATACAATAATACGAAGTATTTTATATAAAAATACGTGCTATGTGTATATATTTGGTTGTGTTATGTGTGAATGAGTATTCACTCTCTTCTATCTTATAGATCTGCTTATTTCTTTATGAGATATGTGTTATGTGTGTGTGCCTCATCTGTTATGTGATATATGTGTTGATTCAAGCATGCTATACAGGTTTTCTTTGAACTATGTATACAAATGTATATTTTTATCTACTAATATGTTGGGTAGAACATGGGTAGATAGTTGGTGTGTAATAAACAGATGAGAGGCCTCGTTGTTGTTGTTGTTGTTGATCTAGTTATTCAGCGGAGTATGGATAACGACCACGGACTCTTTCTAGACAGTCCAATGGAACGCTAGCAGGTTCATAACCTGTAGGTGTTGTGAACGATGTGTTCACCGGTGTACTCTATCCCCCTCATGGTTGCCTTTAGGATATCTATTGTTGAGGAAACCCCTTCGCAGTGATGTCCGTCCCGATGAAAATCCTAGATTAGGTCCCTTGAGATAGTTGTTTTAGGGACGTAAAGTGAGGATAACGGGAATGGGTAATCGGGATAGTGTTTGGTTGGTGAAATTAAATATAACTTATTTATTGTGGGTTGAAAACCCTATATGCTCACCAGGCTCCCAAGCCTGACCCACTCAGTTTTATTTGTATTACAGGAAGTGGCACAAGGGCGTAAGATGGATGGATCATCTTGTTGTTTTGTTTACAAGTCTGTATATGTATATATTTGTTGAATGACTTGTAATGTTTATCGTTTATGCTTTATGGTCTGTATCGGAACATGACATCCCGAGTTTTGATTATATAATGAAATGCATCTCTTGATGAAATGCTTTGATAAATATTATTTTATCATGTTTTGTTTTGGGAACAAATTCCGCAACTCTTTCAAATCAAAAGGATTTACTCTGAAAATATTTAAAAGCATAAACGAAAATCGGTCTTTTCTGGCCGAGATTTTGGGGATGTCACAGTTGGTATCAGAGCATTAGTTTAAGCGAACTAGGGATTTGTAGGATTTCTAGACTTAAACTTAGAATGCTAAATGGAATGATGAGATGTGTGTCTGTTGGATTTTAGACACGAGCACTAGTTTATTTTAGGAAAGTTGCCTAAAATGCTTTTATGTGCTAAATGTTATATGTTGCCATATATGATATTATTTGTTCGGATCTACGGTTTGTTGCCAACCGGATCTGAAGGTTTATGTGTTTAGGATTCTAAGCGTATGTATACGATATTAGAACTAGCATGTAATCGTTTGGAGTAATAAGGTGAAATTATTCGGTGTGTAGATCAAAATGGTGAGAACAAGGAGTGGCGTTGGAAACGCGGATGAAAACATGAATCAACCGCCAGTGATTGAGCAAATACCTGTTGTAGCAGCAGCACCAGAACCAATAACAATGGCTGCGGTGCAAGCCATGATTCGGGCTATGCTTGCCGAACAAAGGGAGGAGATGCGACAAATGTTGCATAATAATAGGGATGAACCTATCATACCTATTGAGGAACCGGAATTGATTCCCGAGCAATCAGAGGAAGGGAATAATAGTCGCATGGTGAGTCAAGTTGGGACTCAAGAGGAACGAAGGAACGATCCAGAAAGGAGAAACAACAAGGATGGGCGTATGTACAAGAATTTCTTGGGCGCCAAACCGCCAAGTCTTTCTGGGAGCCCAAAGCCTGTTGAGATAATGGATTGGATCTCCGAAATGGAGATGGTATTTGAAAGTTGCGACTGTAGCAACAAGCAGAAGACCGTCTTTGCAGTTAGACAACTGAAGACTGGGGTCTTGAGTTGGTGGAAGTTGTTGGCAGATACTATGCCACGAGGAGAAGCTCTGAAAATGTCATGGGAGGAGTTCTTGGAACAGTTAAGGGTGCAGTATTGTTCGGAGATAGATCTGATTGATCTGAACAATGAGTTTCAAAACTTGAAGAAAGGGAAGATGAGCATAGATGACTATGCTACTGCATTTACTGAGAAGATGAAGTTGTTTCCGTACCTAGTGCCGACGGAACTCTCCAAGATTGAGAGGTTTGCTAACGGACTGCCTGCTGACTTTGGTCCGACAGTCAAAATGGCAACCACTCTGAAAACGGCTGTTCGTGCAGCTAAGAATGTGGAGGCCCAGCAGAAGGAAAGGGGTCTGGAAAGGATAGATGTTGGAGAAAAGAGGAAGTTCGATGGAACTTCAGGGTCCAACAAGAAAAACAAGTTCTCGAAGTCTGGTTCGAGGGGAGGTGGAGGTGAAGCGAAATGGTGCGACAAATGTAAGAAGAAGCATCATGGAAGATGTGAGGTGGCGAACACATGCTACAAGTGTGGAAAGCCAGGGCACTATGCCAATGAGTGTACCCTCACAAAGAAAGTTTGCTATGGTTGTGGTGAGGAGGGTCATATGTCGAGGGACTGCCCGAAGAAGAAGGAGGCAGCTAGACCCAACATTCCGCCAAAGCCTAAGGCGAGAGCATTCCAGATGACACTGGAAGCTGCTAAAGATGAAGCTGATGTCGCTTCAGGTACCTTTCTCGTTAACAAATTGCCTGCCCAAATTTTATTTGATTCTGGAGCCAACTACTCCTTTATATCGCATGAATTTGGTAGAAAGCTAGCTTTGCCTGTTGTTAGACTAGATAATGCATTATTAGTCGAAGTTGCTAGTGGCAAGTTTGTACCTGTTAGCTATCGCATGAAAAACATCTTAATTGATCTGAATGGGAATAAGTTCCACGAGGAATTATTGCCTATCGAACTTAATGGTTTCGACATCGTATTGGGAATGGATTGGCTTAGCGCCAACGACGCCGAAATTTTATGCAAGAAGAAAATAGTCAAAGTAAACCCGCCTGGGAGAGATTCGTTTATGGTGTATGGAGATAAACGCAGAGTGAATTCTGGAATCATTTCATTGATGAAAGCCAGAAAATGTTTGACCAAGGGGTGTACATCGTATTTAGCATTCGTGATTGATGCTAAGAAGGAAAAGAAGGTGATGCAGAATATTCCAGTGGTGTGTGATTATCCGGAAGTATTTCCCGAAGATCTTCATGGATTACCGCCCGATCGACAAGTGGAATTCCGTATTGACTTGTTGCCAGGAACAACGCCAATTGCAAAAGCACCTTATCGATTAGCACCGACGGAGATGAAGGAGCTAATGATGCAACTTCAGGAGTTATTGGACAACGGTTTCATTAGACCTAGTTCATCGCCCTGGGGAGCTCCGGTGTTATTTGTAAAGAAGAAAGATGGAAGTATGAGAATGTGCATCGATTACAGAGAGCTGAACAAGGCAACAATAAAGAATAGATATCCGTTGCCGAGGATTGATGACCTGTTTGATCAATTGCAAGGTTCGAGCTATTTCTCGAAGATCGATCTTAGGTCAGGATATCATCAGCTAAAAGTAAGAGAGCAAGATATCGAGAAGACTGCATTCAGAACAAGATATGGACACTACGAGTTCTTGGTTATGTCGTTTGGACTAACCAATGCTCCAGCAGCGTTCATGGATTTGATGAATAGGGTTTGTAACCCGTTCCTTGATAAATCCGTGATAGTGTTCATAGACGACATTCTGATTTACTCGAAAAGCCAGGAGGAGCATGGCAGACACTTGCGAGAAGTGTTAGAAGTCTTGAAGAAGGAGAAGCTGTATGCTAAGTTCTCCAAATGTGATTTTTGGATTCGTGAAGTCCAATTCTTGGGTCACGTGGTCAACCAAGAAGGGATAATGGTTGATCCAGCGAAGATTGAAGCTGTGACGAAGTGGGAACAACCGAAAAGTCCCACGGAGATTCGAAGCTTTTTAGGATTAGCCGGATATTACCGAAGGTTTATCCAAGGCTTTTCTTCGATTGCTACTCCATTAACAGCTTTGACCCACAAAGGAGCTACTTATGCTTGGAGTGAGAAGCATAAAGAAGCATTCGAGAAGCTAAAGAAGAAGCTATGCGAGGCACCGATACTTTCTCTACCCGATGGAGTTGAAGACTTCGCTGTCTATAGCGATGCATCTGGTGTTGGTTTGGGTTGTGTTTTGACCCAAAGAGAAAAGGTGATAGCATATGCGTCTCGACAGCTGAAAGAGCATGAAAAGAACTACCCGACTCATGATTTAGAGTTGGCAGCGGTAGTTTTCGCTCTGAAAATATGGAGGCATTACCTCTATGGCACAAAGTGCAAACTTTTCACTGATCATAAGAGTCTCCAATACCTCTTTAATCAGAAAGAATTGAATATGAGGCAACGACGCTGGCTAGAATTACTTAAAGACTATGACTGCGAGATACTTTACCACCCCGGTAAAGCTAATGTTGTTGCTGATGCTCTCAGTCGGAAAGTCAATCTTGAAAGGAAAAGGCCAAGAGCGTTGAGAATTGAAGTTGTCTCAACTATTTTGGAAAGTATAAAGAAAGCTCAGAGCGAAGCTTCTGAGAAGAATGACAGAAAGGAGGAACGTTTGGGCAAAACGTTGGTGTTCGGTGTAAACAGTCATGGACTGAAGGTGTTCCAAGATCGGATTTGGATACCTAAGACAGGAGGAGTCAGAGATCTTCTGATGGAAGAAGCTCACAAGACCATGTACTCGATTCATCCGGGTAGCACTAAAATGTATAGGGACCTGAAACCCTACTACTGGTGGCCGACGATGAAGCTTGATGTTGCAAAGTATGTGGCCGAGTGTGTGACTTGTGCGAGAGTCAAGACACAACATCAGAAACCGTACGGGAGTTTAGAACCTTTGCCTGTGCCTATGGGTAATTGGGAAGACATTGCTATGGATTTTGTCACTAAACTGCCCAGAACAAAGAATGGTCACGACATGATTTGGGTGGTCGTTGATCGATTCACTAAGAGTGCGCATTTCATAGCGGCCAGGGAGAAATGGTCTATGGAGAAGCTTGCGAATTCTTACGTGAAGGAAATTGTGAGGCTTCACGGTGTCCCGTTAACGATTGTGTCGGATCGTGATAGCCGTTTCACATCGAGGTTTTGGAAAAGTCTACAAGAGGAATTGGGTACCAAGTTGTGTTTAAGTACAGCTTACCATCCGCAGACTGATGGTCAGAGCGAACGAACGATACAAACACTTGAAGATATGCTGAGAGCATGTACTCTGGAATTCCTAGGTAATTGGGATGAACATTTACCGTTGGTAGAATTTTCCTATAATAATAGTTTCCACTCGAGCATTAAGATGGCACCTTACCAAGCTTTGTATGGACAGAAGTGTCGTACGCCGTCTTGTTGGCTTGAGGCTGGGGAAAAGCAGTTTATGGGACCAGAGTTGGTTCATCAAACTGCTGAAAAGTTGAAAATAATTAGGGAAAGAATGTTAGCGGCTCAGGATCGTCAAAAGAGCTATGCTGACAAAAAGCGAAGACCGATGACTTTTGAAGTTGGAGATTCGGTTTTGCTTAAAGTCTCGCCGTGGAAGGGACTTATAAGATTTGGTAAAAGGGGAAAGTTAAGTCCAAGGTTTATTGGACCGTTTAAAGTTCTTCAGAGGATTGGGAACCAAGCTTACAAGCTCGAACTACCAGAAGAACTGAATGGAATTCATAACACTTTTCATGTGTGTTATTTGAGGAAGTTCACGGGAGAAGTTCCCGACATAATTCCAATTTCTGAATTGAGAATTGATGAGAACAAAAGGTTGATTGAAGAACCAGAGGCAATTGTTGACCGAAAGACTAAGAAATTGCGACGCAAGATGGTTAGGTTAGTGCTTGTCCGATGGAAACACACGAATGGGCCGAATCTCACCTGGGAGACGGAGAGTGACATGATGGGTCGCTATCCGCATTTGTTTTTTGATGTGTGATTCCGGGGACGGAATCATTCTAAGGTGGAGAGAATTGTAACGCCTGTGTTTCCGGGCTTGCCATATTTAGCAATATAATAGTCTAGGTTAACCTTTGTAACCCGTTTTGAAATAATAAGAATGTATTATTTGAGTATTATGTGTTTTGTGCTTAATTGCTTAATTATGTGGTCTGATTAATTAAGAATAAAAATAAGCATCAAAATTTAAGTGTAAAATAAACTTAATATCTTTGGTTAATGTTGTAGTAGTCGGAACGAGGTTTCCGAATATACATAGAACGCCCAAATCTGACTTCGTATGAGGAAGTTATGATTTATCGAAGTTCCGGCTTAGCGGTATACAGCCTGAAATACTCGAATTGAGATCGAGCGGTTGTTAGCCGAAGCAATCTAAATGAGAATCGAAGATCTCGTTGTTGGTATCGAAGCGATAAAAAGTTAGGCGAGAACGGACGTCAAACGAAGAAGTTATGAATTTATAACGAAAGTTTCTGTCGCGGCCTATTAAAAATAATTAATAAAAATAAAGTCAAAATTAGCCGACGGAGTCTAAACGAAAGTCGTAGAGCGTGGTCTCACCTTCGCGTGGATATAAAGAACGTCGAAAACGGAGTTCGTATGAAGAAGTTATGAATTTCCGAAGTTTATTAATCATTTTGTATTTAAATGTAAATCAAAATTCGGAAGCATTATCCGAAGCGAGTCATCGATCTGATCCGAGGTACGCGCCGCGTACTCGAGTACGCCCCGCGTACTCCGAGGGTGTCGACATCGCAGCAAGTGGCTTCGGATGACGCATGCGCTTACGAACATTGGAGCAGTACGCGCTGCGTACTGCTGTACGCCCCGCGTACTTGAGGCTTCCAGCCCCTATATAAAGGATCCGAAGGCAGCCTCATTTCTTGTTCATTTTCTTCTCTTCTCTCTAGTCTTTTGCATCGTTTTTCGTACCGAAGCTACCCCGAAGCCCCGGTATCATACTCTAGCCCCGAGGCAAGTCCCGAGACCCCGAAGATCCCGAGAAGCGCGGTTCCCGAGTCGAAGCTCTGCCCGCGAGAAGTTCGATTTTCGAGGAGATCTTCCAGATCTGCTGTGGATTACTACTTCTATAAGCCGTAGTGCTGTCGGATCGTCTTCTGATCAAGTGAGTGTGTAGTTATTTCTTCTAATACAATAATACGAAGTATTTTATATAAAAATACGTGCTATGTGTATATATTTGGTTGTGTTATGTGTGAATGAGTATTCACTCTCTTCTATCTTATAGATCTGCTTATTTCTTTATGAGATATGTGTTATGTGTGTGTGCCTCATCTGTTATGTGATATATGTGTTGATTCAAGCATGCTATACAGGTTTTCTTTGAACTATGTATACAAATGTATATTTTTATCTACTAATATGTTGGGTAGAACATGGGTAGATAGTTGGTGTGTAATAAACAGATGAGAGGCCTCGTTGTTGTTGTTGTTGTTGATCTAGTTATTCAGCGGAGTATGGATAACGACCACGGACTCTTTCTAGACAGTCCAGTGGAACGCTAGCAGGTTCATAACCTGTAGGTGTTGTGAACGATGTGTTCACCGGTGTACTCTATCCCCCTCATGGTTGCCTTTAGGATATCTATTGTTGAGGAAACCCCTTCGCAGTGATGTCCGTCCCGATGAAAATCCTAGATTAGGTCCCTTGAGATAGTTGTTTTAGGGACGTAAAGTGAGGATAACGGGAATGGGTAATCGGGATAGTGTTTGGTTGGTGAAATTAAATATAACTTATTTATTGTGGGTTGAAAACCCTATATGCTCACCAGGCTCCCAAGCCTGACCCACTCAGTTTTATTTGTATTACAGGAAGTGGCACAAGGGCGTAAGATGGATGGATCATCTTGTTGTTTTGTTTACAAGTCTGTATATGTATATATTTGTTGAATGACTTGTAATGTTTATCGTTTATGCTTTATGGTCTGTATCGGAACATGACATCCCGAGTTTTGATTATATAATGAAATGCATCTCTTGATGAAATGCTTTGATAAATATTATTTTATCATGTTTTGTTTTGGGAACAAATTCCGCAACTCTTTCAAATCAAAAGGATTTACTCTGAAAATATTTAAAAGCATAAACGAAAATCGGTCTTTTCTGGCCGAGATTTTGGGGATGTCACACAAATATTGCATCTCTTGATTCTATAATATTGTTAACTGAAACAAAAGTATTAGGCCCTGTAACATAAAACTTACATGATTTGGAATGATCTACATATCCAATAAAGATACAATCAATAATCTTTCACATAAAGTCTACATATTTGGTTCAGTCAGTTTTACAACTGTCCAACAACCCCAAACTTTAAGATATCCTAAGTTTGGTTTCCTTTTGTACCAAAGCTTATACGGAGTTATCTTGTTCCTTTTGTTTGGAACTCTATTTAGAATATAACAACCTGTTAGCATAGCTTCTCCCCAGAATCCATCACTCAAACATGAATATGACAACATAGAATTCACCATTTCCTTTCGAATTCTATTTTTACTTTCATAAATCCCATTTTGTTGAAGAGTATCTGGAGCTTTTATTTCATGTATGATTCCAATAAGTTGAAAATAACTAGGATCATAATACTCACCACCTTATTCAATGTGAAGCCTTTTCATTAAACCATTTTGTTACAATTCAACTTCATTTTTATAAATTTTATATTTATTAAGGGCTTCATCCTTAGAATGCAAAAAGTACACATAGAAAAAACGAGAATAATCATCTATAAAAGTTGTTATGTATTTTTATTTCCTATGGATGGAGTTGAATGAAAATCATATATATCACTATGAGTTAATTCAAGCATAACATAATTCCTTTTAACATCAGAAAAAGGTTGTCTAGTAATCTTTGTTAGCATGAAAGTTTCACATTTCTTTATGTGAATGTCAAAGGTTGGTATTAATCCATTTTAGACATTTCAAGAATTATTTTATAATATACATTTCCTAAACGAGCATGCCATAAAGAAGAATCATCAATACCAGTACAAGCCATATATATATATATATATATATATATATATATATATATATATATATATATATATATATATATATATATATATCGGCAACCTTGTCATTAACATTTAATCTAAGCATACTATTATAATAATATCCAAACCCAAATAATATAACATATTTTGATAAGATATACTTATCAGATTCATAAACGTGTTTATAACCACACTTATTAATTACACTAGGGTGTAAACGAGATGAGACAACTCACGAGAAACTCAAGTCTTACTCGGAAAATACTTGAAATCAACTAGACTTTAATCAAGTCGAGCTCGAGCTCGAGCTACTCGAGTAGCTTATCGAGCTGAGCTCGAGTAGTAAAATACTCGGCACATAAAGCTCACGAGTTTAATAGAGTATTTATAAAATTACATTTTCACCTTTATATATTTTTAAATTAGTAACACATTTCAACACTTTTATCTTTTAGGCATCGGTTAAGGAGTAACGACTTAAGTTGCATTTAAAAACTTTTGAGAATGTTTCTTTTTGGTATTTTGGATGTATGTAAAACATAATGATATAGATGGTTGATGATATATTGACATTAGATGGTTTATTTTGAATTTTTTTTTGTTATTTTGAACAATGTAAAAGTATGTAGAATGTTTTTAACTTTTGATGCTTTTAACTATTTTTTAATTTTTTAAAATTTTAGTAGAGCCGAAACGAGCTCGTGAGCCGAACTCAATAGTATCGAGTATTTCACGAGTCGATTATGAGCTTCAAATTTAAGCTCGACGTGAATTCGAGTCAAGCTTCGAGCTCGAGTATTTTACGTGATTCGAGCTTCGAGCTTGGCACTACTCGACTCATTTACACCCCTAAGTTACACCACCAGAAACCAATTTCTTCATAATCTTAGGAACATGTATAACATTTCTAAGAATAAGACTTTTTCCAAAACTAAAACATAAAGACACCAAACCATGACCAAAATCAGGTGCCTTATTATGGTCAACATTGATCCATCATTTATTACTTCATATCCGTGAACCAAGAGCGATCTATACATACATTACTCGCCACCCATGAGTCAATCCACTAAGCATGATCGTCATCCTAAACATAAAATGATTCAGGAATAAGTATTACATGATATATAACAACAATAGAATTTTAAAAAATAAAATTCTGACCTTATGGTTTTGGACCTTGATCATTAGATCCTTGTACAGAAGTGCTTGCACCATTCTTGTTCTTCTTCTTCAAACGAAAATCTCATTTCATGTTCATGGAATATCTAGGTGCTTCTTTTTCCTTTCATTTACCACTTTCTTAAGCCCGAAGGCCCTTGTCAATTCTCAAGTGACTACCAAGTTGTACCAGAGACAACTATTCTTTTTGGTGTTTCAAAGTGTGTTTAAAATCCTTTCAGGACGGGGAAAATTTTTCAATGACACTTGAGACATAAATGAATTCATCCATTTGCATATTGTGTTGTTCAAATTGTGCCAAAATCCTCATGAGCTCATTGTATTGTTCCATGATGAGACTTGAATCCATCATTTTGTAATTATTGAAATTACTTACAAGGAACTTCTTACTAGAAGCATCACCTTCCATGTATTTGGATTCAAGTGCATCCCACAAATCCTTTGCAGATTCATGATTTTGATAAAGATCAAAGAGAGTCAAACATACCATTTAGAATGTGCCCACAACATATATAATCATAATTTTTTTACTTGCATCTTCTTCTGGTATGTTCAAGGGTTTCATTCTCCATTTTTTCCGGTGCAGGAGTGCTTAAAACGCGAATAAACTTTAGAGTGGTGAGAATGAAGTGTATCTTCTTTTTCCAATGACAAAAATCATTGCCCTCAAACTTCTCTAGTTTCCTGAATTTAGAATTCATGTCCTCGAAAAAATCGACCATTGATATTCTTCACAAAACTGCAGATTTTGAATGTTAAATTTTGGGTCGTAACAATACATTTTTTGATAATTTTTAGGATTGTGATTGCAATCACTTTCCAAAATTTGTGAGTTCGACCCTATATAACCTGGGGTATCACGAAATCAAATTTGGGATAATCCAAGAATGACAATTTAGAAGTTAGGTCACTTCTAAATCTGAAACACGGGAAATACCTTGTTGTTTTGTTTTTGATGAGATAGAGAATTGCTTATGATAAATCTCATATATATGAGAGTTCAACCATTTTCCTGGAACGTTCACGTACCATTTATACAAGGAAGAACAATGGTTAAAACCGGTTACACCAAAAATTGATACCAAAAGAGGGTAGTTTTGGACATAACTGATGCCTACATCATCATGATGTCATTATTAGGTTGTGGTAAGAAAATTCTTGTTCAGAGTCTTTCCTGATATAAAAATTCATTAGGAGCTCTGCCCCTTGGACCCCGCTAGGGGCACTGCCTCTAGACCCCACCGCTGCCCCTTGGAACCTCATACTCGGAGTTGTCTTTGGAACCCAGTATTCCTAAGTTTGCATTTATCCTGAATGTACATCCCACACCTCTAGTCTCATTGAGTAACTAGAACTCAACTTATTTCAATATTAATAATAACTACAGAAAAATATGTTGATAATACTAAAATCACCAACATTAACAATATCATGGAAAAGAAAAAATCATAGTTCCCTAATACTTACGTCCTAAAACATTTTTAAAAAATGATCATGCTAGCTTAATGCACTACTCATCTCATCTCAAGTTTGAAAAAAAAGATTGATTAGACATGATAGTAATTATGGGTGAATATATAAGTTACCAATTGATGATCGCACAAAATAATATACAAACAAAAACAATAAATTATACATGTGCAATGTGTTTATAATTCTTATCATCATACGTATTAGAATTCTTATCATCATATGTATTTACATAGATTCTATTTGGTATGGTAAAAAGTTAATTTATCAATAAGCTAGTTATCCTAATATATCTTATTAATAAACTAACTTATAAGCTAGTTTATAAGTTATTTTAATTGTCTTAATAAATGTTAAATAACAATAAACTAATTTATAAACCAATTTATTTTTGTCAAACAAAAGCTTATAGTTTTGTTATGAAATAACTATTTATGTCCACGTTACTCTTTTAAACATACATTTGGCATATTTTGTGCATGATAAACGATACAATGTTCATTTCCTATGATGTTGAAAACGAATACAAATTTATGTTTATATTTTTTCTAATTGTAAAATAAGTACTTTACTCAACATTATCCAAACAAATGTTTTTTCTTTAACAATTTTATCTATCATAAAGTAATAAACACGTAATAGGACCAACGTGATTACGTGGGCGTATAAAAGTAAATAAGTTTCACTTTCTCTCTTAAAAATGAATGACGCTGTACTATAAACGTTCTTTTTTTTTTTCGATTAGTCTTTTAATACACCAAAAATAAAGTACTTGAATTTTTAAATTTATTTTCACGTGACCACATATTTGAATCACGAGGTCAATTAATAAACACAAATGTCACATGGTTAATTAATATACTACCCCCACCATACACAAGCAAAAGTAGATAAATTATTTATAATATGAAACACAAAAGAAAGTGTTCAAAAAAATTACTTAAATCCCTAAACTGCGACTTGTATATTTGGATGCTTCTATAACTAAAATTCAAAAGTTTACCACTTTTCCCCATGATTTTAAAGCCAAAAAGAATATGGCACATAAACAAAGAAAAAGTTGCTCACAATGTAACCTTTTCTTAGAATTAAAATTATACAATATATATTAACTCTGAAAAATTAGTATACTGAACAAAATCATTCTGACAGTTCAAATCCAACCACCAACTCCCATCATATCATATCAGATTCATGTCATCATGTGTCATTTTCTATTAGCAAACACACGAGCACAATACAAGATTTTAGCTACAAAAGAAGAAGAGCGGCGGAAGGGGAGAGGAGGAGCAGGGTGAGAAAGAAGAACAAAAAGATGGTTTTAAGGCAATTATTTTGTGTTGTGTTTGTGATCTTATTGTTGTCAGAGGCTTCACCATTGATGAGAATCAATGCAAGACGAATACGTAAGCCAGATAATGGAGAGGATGACCAAAAAGGGTTACCGAGTATGCTACCAAGAGGTATCGTGCCACCTTCAGGTCCATCACCATGCCATAACATGCTTTATCACAAGCCAACCCGTTTTGCTCCACCACCACCTCCACCTCCTTTTGATCCGCCGGTGCCATATTCTCCTCCACTTACTCCGCCTCCTCTTACCCCTCCGTTTCCTTTTCTGTTTGATCCTCCTCCTCCGCCTGCAGATGAGATCATCTGTCCCTGAATATGGTTGATCCAGACGTTGGAACTTGCATAGAATAACATACAAATTTTATGTTTGAATCTTGGGTTTGTGTATTGATCAAAGTTGCATCAAAGTATCACCCCATCAAGTATGGTCTCTTGGGCCTAAAGAATAATCGTTGTTGTCACATCTTTTTTTATATCTTTTAGCTTTTTTTTTTTAGTTTAATTCTTCTTGATTTAGTAATCTCATTTACTGTCTTCTTAATTTATACATCAAGATTTCTTTTTTCTTTGGACGTGAATTTCTGTAGTGAAGGTAATTGTCTTTAATGGATTGTTTTGACTTTATAATCTATCATTTCAAATGATTAGTATTAGTAAGTTTGAGTATTATGTACATGAACAAACGTATTGAGTGAGAAAGTCTATACAACTTGAATCACCTGATAGACTATATATAGAGCCTAGTTTATGCTAATATTTGTCTCCAATCTGTTTAACAAGTTCAAATGGATTTTTCCTTTTTACTAGTTCTAATGTCGGAATTAATAAGGCATCGAGATTGTAGACATCTACTAATCATGACATGTTAGAAAAAATATTATTTTTTACTAACTCATTTATAAAATATACGATCTGTTCACTTGGGTAAGATTTGATAAAGTACTCATTAATAAAATATATGGTCACTATTTGATAGGGGTAAGATTTGGTAAGCATAACTAACGTTGAAATTCTGGGGATTTAATCATAGGTGGACAGGAGAACCCATTTATAAAATATCTTTTCTGTTTTTGTATGTTCCAAAATAACTAATCGTCATACTTTCTTATTTATTTTTATTTTTTTTATAAATAGAATTCTTACTATTTATAGTCCATGTCATAAAATGTTATTTTTTTAATCAACGGAGATGATAGTTTTTCGTAATATATTCATTTTATTTAATGTTATTGTTTTGTTTCTTTTCTTTTTATAAATATTACATATGTGCAATTTATTACATATGTGCAGTTAGATGAGAGAGCTTCGTATAACATTTCATAAGGACGACGGTAACTAGTTAATTTTAAACAACTTTTTGAAAATGATAATTACATATTATAATGACCACATTGAGTAAAAAACTACTCAAGAAAACCCTCTCGTTTAATCATTGGCCAAAATCAACCTCGTCCCTTTAAACTCGTTATTTTGCACGTCCTCCTTGCAATTTCATCTAGGATATTTCTTTCTTTCATATACGTTTGTTGCTTGAGATTGACTAATCATCTAACAAATGTCAATTTTTAAGACGATTTGAGAGGACCTATAGTCTTTAAGAGAGAGCGAGAGAGACATACACATATACTTTAGGAATGAGAGTGTAACAGCCCGGATTTTCAGGTATTTTATTGTTTTGATTTTTTTTTTTTGTGTTTTGAGAGGGGACTCGGCGAGTTGGAGCTCAGACTCGCCGAGTAGGGTCGCGATTCTGGACGCGGGATTCGTCTGGACTCGGCGAGTCTAGGATATGGACTCCGCGAGTCCACGCTGTTTAATGAAACCCTAATTTCTCGGGTTTGGGACCTATTTAAAGGGCCTTATGGCCGTCATTTGCACCCAACAGTCCATAGAGAGAAACCCTAGAGTGCTTTAGCGATTTGAGAGAGAAAGGAAGCATTTCTTGACATTTGTGTGTTGTTTAGCAAAGAAGAGGGAGGTTCTAGCCAAGAGGAGGCAAAGGAGACTGCTATTCGGTGGATTTGAAGCTTAGCTCTTCAATCTAAAGGTATGATTTCGGCTCATCTCCTGTTTTGTGAAGTATAATTGATTTTAGGGTTCCTTGTGACCTTGTTGAGTTGATTGGATGGCCAAATAGTCCCTTGCTAGTGATGAGACTTCGGATCTGGGTCCATAGAGGTCCAGAGAGCCTCATTCATCAAGCTTTATAGAGAACAATGGAGGTTATGACCTTGAGTAGTGGGATTTGTTGATAATTCTTCATATATGGTCATATAGAGGTTGTTTATGCACCAAGTCTGGGGCTTTACGTGGTGAATCAGTCTAGGAGGGCTAGATCTATGAATTGTTGGAGTAGATCTGACCTTAGAAGCAAGTTTGAGGGATTGCATGGCATGGACTCGCCGAGTCCGATGAGCAGACTCGGCGAGTAGCTTGAAGATTGCCTTGGACCGGCCAGTGAGTGGTCCAGTCGAGTCAGGGGTTGACTCAGTGAGTCAGGGCGAGTTAAAGAGGGTTGTCAAAGTGGACTGAGTCGAGCTGGGACTCGCCGAGTCGTTCTTGAGACTCGGCGAGTTGAGTCGGGGTGGCCCCGCGATTTCTGCCAGGTGAAACTCGTCGAGTCAAGGGGGAGTACTCGACGTGTAGAAAGGGAATCCTAGAGAGTTGGTGAGAACGTCTAGACTCGCCGAGTTGCCGTGTGCACTCGCCGAGTCCGGTCAAAGTTGACCGTTGACCGTTGACCTGTGTTGACTTCTTAGGGATAGTCAACCTTAGAGATAAAAAGTGTTAATTAGAGTCATGTGATGTTATAGAAGGATTAGAGCTCGGAGAATCGAGCACGAGGGGTTTCCAGGGTTCGTGAGATACCGAGACACGCGAGGTGAGTCTTCTCACTATACTTTACCTTGAGTAGGTAACCAGAGCTATGTGTTAGTGTATGTATGTTATGTGTATGCCATATGTTGTACTGCATTATTTCTATGTGATTTATGTTGTGCATGATTACAGAGTTGGAACCGAAAGGTTCCTAGAGTTTGAACCTGAGGGTTCACAGAGTTGGGTGCACGGACCCATAGAGTTATAGCCTCGAGTGGCTAATATGTGTTTTATGTGTTATTTTGGGGAACTCACTAAGCTTCGTGCTTACAGTATTAGTATTGTTGTTTCAGGTACTAGCGATGACCGTGGGAAGGTGCCGGCTTGATCTGTACACACGCAGGGGACTTTGATATATTTATGTGATCTTGGGATTTGTATGATACAGATTGGAATTTGAAACTTAATGTTTTCATGAAATTAAATGAGAAATGTTTTTTTTTATATTGCGAAAAATTATTTTGAAATTCGCGGTGTTACAAGTTGGTATCAGAGCCTTGGTTTGAGGGATTCGAGTACACCTTCGGGCGTATTTGAACTCAAACTGAGGATTTGAAATGTATCTTCAAAAAGAGTAAAAGATTTTTGAAAAACGCAGAGCAAGAGATGTGTGTACGATCAGTCAGCGCCCGAACGGTGATTTCCCAAAATACCTTTATATATTATGTGATATTGATATTGATATGATGTACCCGCATGCTAGAGTAGGCTAGGTATTGCTATTAGGACTAGAGTGGCCTGATTTGTGATATCTTAGCCTAGGGAGAGGTGAGCTGCTATGAGATGCTTGAGAGTGAGTAGGTAGCAGCGAGGGGCTTATGAGAGATCTATTAGAGAGTGGTCTATGCATGATAGAGTACTTGAGACCTGGGATCCAAAGAGGAGGACTTGGAGTGTATTCTGGTGCGGTGCGGACAGTAGTATTGGGCCCGTACTACTGGAAGCACCGGAGCGGTGTGCAGTCCAAGTCAGAATCTTTGGAATGCCAAGAATCAAGGAGGAAAGAGTTGACGAGTGTGATCATACTCGTGTGGATTCTAATTTATCGTATGTTGTATTTCAGAGGTAGATCATGGTGAGGACACGTTTGATGCCCGAGAGCAGTGGTACCAGTGAGGAGGAGATTCGCCGGATCATTCAGGAGGAGGTGGCTGCGGCCATCAGGGCAGAGATACCGGAGATGTTTGGGTCTATAAAGACCACATTGATTGAGACGTTTGATGAGCGTTATGCCGCCCTTTCTGAGGCTGCTGCTGCAGCGGCTACCGCAGCGATTGCTGCTGCGAGGCCGCAGGGTGGGGATGCGTTGCTGTTCCGTGAGTTCAGCAACACAAAACCACCAGAGTTCGATGGTACTCAGGATCCGGTGGCAGCTATGAGGTGGATATCTGATATTGAGGGGTGTTTCTTCACTTGCTCGTCTCCTGAGCATTTGAAGGTCCGGTTCGCGCTGAACCAGCTTCGCTTGGGAGCGAAGGACTGGTGGAAGTTTGTGACGGCGCATTATACGCCTGCTGAGCTTTCTGCGGTGACCTAGGAGAAGTTCACCACCATGTTTCAGGATGAGTACGTTCCCCAGGTGGAGAGGGAGCGTTTAGCACAGGAGTTTCTGACCCTCAAGCAGGGTACTGAATCTGTTACAGCGATCACGAGGATGTTCCACGAGAGGGCGATGTTCTGCCCTGAGCACGTGTCCACTGAGCAGGCACGTATGAGCCGCTACTTGAGCATCTTGAGGCGGGATATTCGGGAGTTCGCTGCGAACTCCTCGTACCAGACATTTGCCGAGCTTCAGGCAAATGCCCGGAAGAGGGAGATTGAGCTTGAGACTCAGGCCAGGGAGGAGGCGGAGTCTCAGGGGAGGGATCGGCGACCGGCACAGTCGCAGCCGGCCGCCAAGCGGGCCAAGCCTGCTGATCCCAGACCAGGGAGCCAGAAGGGCCGCACTTGCGGAAAGTGCGGCAAGGGTCATGACGGAGTTTGTCGAGCGGGGTCTTGCAACAAATGTGGCAAGGAGGGGCACATGGCCAAGGACTGCCCCAAGGGGTTTGCAGTGTGTTTTCACTGCAACCAGACCGGACACCGGAAGGCCGAGTGTCCGCAGTTACGCGGAGCATCTCAGGGGTCTGCTCCTGCCGCCATCAGAGCTACAGAGAGTCGGCCTGTGAAGGCCGAGACGCCGAGAGCTCGAGGAAGAGCCTTCCAGCTGACTGCGGAGGAGGTCCGCGCTGCGCCCGATGTTGTGGCTGGTATGTTTCCTTTCATGTATTTATTTTGATATCGAGATGTTATACTTATATTATGTTATGCGTAGGTACCTTTCTTGTGAATTCCGTACCTGCTTTAGTGTTATTTGACTCGGGTGCGAGTCGGTCTTTTGTATCGTTGGCCTTTAGTCAGCATATCAGTGTTAGTCGTGAGGCATTGAGTCGGCCTCTGAGAGTTTCTATAGCTGATGATAGGGTGATTAGTGCCACGGAGGTTTTCCGGGGATGTGTGTTAGAGATTTTCGGGGTTGAGTTTCCGATTGATCTGATTCCTATTGCGATGGGTGATGTTTGTGTCATTGTGGGCATGGACTGGTTGAGCCGATTCGGCGCGGTTATCGACTGTGAGCGTCAGCTGGTAACTGTACGAGACCCTAGTGGGGGAGTTCTTTCGGTGTACGGCGAGGGTACCCGTTCGGGATCAGCCTTTTGTTCGGCCGCTAGGGCGAGGCAGTGTCTACAGCAGGGCTGTAAGGGTTTTGTGGCGTATGTGTTGGATACGCGGGCGACTTCCGAGAGACCGATTTCAGTTGAGGAGGTACCGGTGGTACGTGAGTTTCCAGATGTCTTTCCCGAGGAGCTGCCGGGAGTACCTCCTGTGAGGCAAGTGGAGTTTGGTATTGATTTGGTTCCGGGGGCCGCACCTATAGCTAAGGTACCTTATCGTCTTGCACCTCCATAGATGCAAGAGTTATCCTCGCAGCTTCAGGAGTTGCTGGGGAAGGGATTCATTCGGCCGAGCAGCTCGCCGTGGGGAGCACCTATTCTGTTCGTAAAAAAGAAGGATGGTTCACACCGGATGTGTATTGATTACCGGGAGTTGAACAAGCTGACGGTCAAGAACCGTTACCCGTTGCCGAGGATCGACGATTTATTTGATCAGTTGCAGGGAGCATCTTGGTTTTCCAAGATCGACTTGAGGTCGGGATATCATCAGGTGAGGGTGCGGGATGAGGACGTTCAGAAGACAGCATTCAGGACGCGATATGGGCATTATGAGTTTGTGGTGATGCCTTTTGGGCTCACCAATGCCCCGGCAGTGTTCATGGATCTCATGAACAGGGTATGCAGGCCGATGTTGGATCGATCGGTGATTGTATTTATCGATGATATTCTGGTGTATTCGAGATCTAGAGAGCAGCATGAGGAGCATTTGAGGGAGGTCCTTGGGGTACTGAGGTCGGAGAAGCTTTATGCAAAGTTCTCCAAGTGTGATTTCTGGTTACGGGAGGTCCAGTTCCTAGGACATCTCGTTAACCAGGAAGGGATTCTGGTCGATCCGGCCAAGGTTGAGGCGGTGATGGGATGGGAGGTGCCAAAGTCACCCTCTGAGATCAGGAGTTTCCTTGGATTAGCAGGGTATTATCGGAGATTTATCAAGGATTTCTCCAAGATCGCAGTGCCGCTCACCAGATTGACCCAGAAGGGTGTCGCATTCTCATGGGGTCCCGAGCAGCAGACCTCCTTTGAGACACTTCGCCAGAGGTTGTGCGAAGCCCCGGTATTAGCTCTCCCGGAAGGGATGGAGGATTTTGTAGTATATTGTGATGCATCGATTTTGGGGTTGGGTGCGGTATTGATGCAGAGGGGTCATGTGATAGCATATGCATCGAGGCAGCTGAAGCCTCATGAGACGAGATATCCCACGCATGATCTAGAGTTGGGGGCAGTAGTGTTCGCCCTCAAGATTTGGCGTCACTACTTATATGGGGTTCGGTGTACGATATACACGGACCATAAGAGCTTGAAGTACCTGATGGATCAGCCCAATCTAAATATGCGTCAGAGGAGGTGGTTAGATGTGGTCAAGGATTATGATTGTGAGATCCTGTACCACCCGGGCAAGGCCAATGTGGTGGCCGATGCGTTGAGCCGCAGGGCGGAGAGCACTCCGTTACGAAATGTATGTTTGAGATTGACCATGATAGCTCCGGTATTGGATGCCATTCGTGGGGCACAGGTCGAAGTTGTGCAGCCGGAGATGCAGAAGAGGGAACGGGTCGTTGGTTTGGTTTCAGAGTTCGTTACGGATGGTCGAGGGCTTATGACTTTTCAGGGTCGGATTTGGGTACCGTTCGTGGGTGGTACGCGCACTTCCTTGATGGAGGAGGCTCATCGGTCGAAATTTTCGATCCATCCGGGGGCTACGAAGATGTATTTGGATTTGAGGAAAGAGTATTGGTGGCCCTGTATGAAGAGGGACGTCGCATGGTTCGTTGAGAGGTGCTTGACCTGCCGTAGGGTTAAGGCCGAGCACCAGAGACCGCATGGCAAGTTGCAGCCATTGGAGGTTCCCGAATGGAAGTGAGAACAAATCACTATGGATTTCATCACCAAATTGCCGAGAACTGCCAGAGGAGTTGATGCAATTTGGGTGATTGTGGATAGGTTGACGAAGAGCGCTCACTTCCTTGCCATCAGTGAGAGTTCTTCAGCAGAGAAGTTGGCAGAGTTATATGTGAGAGATGTGGTGTCTCGGCATGGGGTGCCGATCTCGATTGTTTCAGGCCGTGATGTGCGCTTTACTTCCAGATTCTGGAAGAAATTTCATGAGGAGTTGGGTACTAGATTGCATTTTAGTACCGCATATCATCCCCAGTCAGACGGTCAGAGTGAGCGGACGATTCAGACGCTTGAGGACATGCTTTGAGCATGTGTGTTGGATTTCGAGGGTAGCTGGGATGCGTATTTACCCTTGGCAGAGTTTTCCTACAACAACAGCCATCATTCGAGCATTGGTATGCCACCCTTTGAGCTGTTGTATGGTAGGAGGTGTCGGACCCCCATTTGTTGGGGAGAGGTTGGGCAGAGAGTGATGGGCAGTACAGAGATCGTGCTTCAGACGTCAGAGCAGATTCAGCAGGTCAGACAGAGGTTATTGACCGCACAGAGCCGACAGAAGAGTTATGCAGACAGACGCCGGTCCGAGCTTGAGTTTCAGGTCGGCGACTTCGTTCTCCTGAAGGTCTCTCCTTGGAAAGGAGTGATTCGATTCAAGAAGAGGGGCAAGTTGGGGCCCCGGTATATTGGGCCATTTCGCGTGATTGCGAGGGTAGGCCGGGTGGCCTATCGTTTGGAATTGCCAGCAGAGTTAGGGCAAATCCACGACACTTTTCATGTGTCGCAATTGAGGAAATGTATTGCCGATGAGTCGGCAGTAGTTCCATTAGAGGATATTCAGGTGGATGCGAGCCTGAATTATGCCGAGAGACCAGTAGCCATCAGAGATCGGAAGATCAAGGTTCTGAGGAACAAGGAGGTACCTCTGGTGTTGGTTCAGTGGCAACACCGGAAGGGATCAGAGATGACCTGGGAGCCGGAGCGCGAGATGCGGGAGCAGCATCCGGAGCTATTTTCAGAGCGAGACTTCGAGGGCGAAGTCTAGTTCTAGTGGGGGAGAGTTGTAACAGCCCGGATTTCCAGGTATTTTATTGTTTTGATTTTTTTTTGTGTTTTGAGAGGGGACTCGGCGAGTTGGAGCTCAGACTCGCCGAGTAGGGTCGCGATTCTGGACGCGGGATTCGTCTGGACTCGGCGAGTCCAGGATATGGACTCGGCGAGTCCACGCTGTTTAATGAAACCCTAATTTCTCGGGTTTGGGACCTATTTAAAGGGCCTTATGGCCGTCATTTGCACCCAACAGTCCATAGAGAGAAACCCTAGAGTGCTTTAGCGATTTGAGAGAGAAAGGAAGCATTTCTTGACATTTGTGTGTTGTTTAGCAAAGAAGAGGGAGGTTCTAGCCAATAGGAGGCAAAGGAGACTGCTATTCGGTGGATTTGAAGCTTAGCTCTTCAATCTAAAGGTATGATTTCGGCTCATCTCCTGTTTTGTGAAGTATAATTGATTTTAGGGTTCCTTGTGACCTTGTTGAGTTGATTGGATGGCCAAATAGTCCCTTGCTAGTGATGAGACTTCGGATCTGGGTCCATAGAGGTCCAGAGAGCCTCATTCATCAAGCTTTATAGAGAACAATGGAGGTTATGACCTTGAGTAGTGGGATTTGTTGATAATTCTTCATATATGGTCATATAGAGGTTGTTTATGCACCAAGTATGGGGCTTTACGTGGTGAATCAGTCTAGGAGGGCCAGATCTATGAATTGTTGGAGTAGATCTGACCTTAGAAGCAAGTTTGAGTGATTGCATGGCATGGACTCGCCGAGTCCGATGAGCAGACTCGGCGAGTAGCTTGAAGATTGCCTTGGACCGGCCAGTGAGTGGTCCAGTCGAGTCAGGGGTTGACTCAGTGAGTCAGGGCGAGTTAAAGAGGGTTGTCAAAGTGGACTGAGTCGAGCTGGGACTCGCCGAGTCGTTCTTGAGACTCGGCGAGTTGAGTCGGGGTGGCCGCGCGATTTCTGCCAGGTGAAACTCGTCGAGTCAGGGGAGAGTACTCGACGTGTAGAAAGGGAATCCTAGAGAGTTGGTGAGAACGTCTAGACTCGCCGAGTTGCCGTGTGCACTCGCCGAGTCCGGTCAAAGTTGACCGTTGACCGTTGACCTGTGTTGACTTCTTAGGGATAGTCAACCTTAGAGATAAAAAGTGTTAATTAGAGTCATGTGATGTTATAGGAGGATTAGAGCTCGGAGAATCGAGCACGAGGGGTTTCCAGGGTTCGTGAGATACCGAGACACGCGAGGTGAGTCTTCTCACTATACTTTACCTTGAGTAGGTAACCAGAGCTATGTGTTAGTGTATGTATGTTATGTGTATGCCATATGTTGTACTGCATTATTTCTATGTGATTTATGCTGTGCATGATTACAGAGTTGGAACCGAAAGGTTCCTAGAGTTAGAACCTGAGGGTTCACAGAGTTGGGTGCACGGACCCATAGAGTTATAGCCTCGAGTGGCTAATATGTGTTTTATGTGTTATTTTGGGGAACTCACTAAGCTTCGTGCTTACAGTATTAGTATTGTTGTTTCAGGTACTAGCGATGACCGTGGGAAGGCGCCGGCTTGTTCTGTACACACGCAGGGGACTTTGATACATTTATGTGATCTTGGGATTTGTATGATACATATTGGAATTTGAAACTTAATGTTTTCATGAAATTAAATGAGAAATGTTTTTTTTTATATTGCGAAAAATTATTTTGAAATTCGCGGTGTTACAGAGAGACATGAATGATGAATTACATACACTACTAAGACTCGACGGAGTGGCTCGACGAGAACCTAGGCAATTCCGATGTGTACTCGGTGAACACCGAGCCATGGACTCGGCCTGCCGAGCTCAGCTTGACAATTCAGTAGAAACTCACCGATGAGAGAGAGAGAGAGAGAGAGAGAGAGACTTTGGATGGTTTTAATTTTTTGACCATATTTTGGGTCAAATTTGATCCGTTTTTTCAAAAAATATTCAAACTTTATCTCCTTTCAACCTTATATTAATACTACTACATACTATATTTCAAACCACTTTACCTTCTTCAATTTTTCACTCAAACAACTATATTTTTGTGAAAAAATGGCTTCTCCTTCCAAATCCAAAAACTCTAAAAAATAACAAAATAAACACCCAAAACACAAACTCAATCTCACATTTTTCACTACTTTCATCCAAAGTCAATGTAATCGACCGTTTCTTCACCTCCAAATTTATACTATGGTGGTGTTTGCTACTCATATCATGTCTAAAACCAACCTCAATTCCAAAACCAACCTTAAATGAACTTCTCATCCCAACTCTAATCTCAAATAGAAAATGACTTCAACTCATTTGACCATCTTCCTTACTCCGCAATCAATACCTAAACCCAATTCTAAACCTAATTTCAAACTCAAACACAACCCGAAGTCGTTCCTAAAACAGATTTGGAGCCAGAAGAAATTCAACCACAACCCAAGAAAAGTGGAAAGGTGGCTCCAAGACAATGAACTACGGAGGAAGAAATGGTGTTGGCTCGTGCGTGGGTAGATGTTTCTGAAGATCCGGTGGTCATAAAGAACAAAGGTTGTCCAACTTTCTTTTCCAAAAAATTACTAGGTGTTTTCTCGCAAAAATGAAGTTTGGAGACTAAAGGAAAGAGGACCAAATTTACTCAAAGTTGAGATACATCAACAAAGTTGTGATGGAGTTTAATGCAGTGTTTTTGTATGTCAAACAACAATGGAAAAGTGATGCAAATGATGAAACAATTTTGCAAAAAGCTCTTGCACTTTACTGGAGTCACAAAGGGGCGAATTTCAACTTTTTGCATGTGTGGAATATCGTGAAGAAGTCAAAAAATGGCAAGACATCGAAACTTTTGAAACGGTTACAGGTGGTTCTTCTAAAAGAACCAAAACTTCTGAAACAACACATAGTCAATTATAATTCCCGGATCTTGAGGTACTTTATATTTTTAATTTCTGGCATTTCAAGGTTGCCACTGCATGGTGGAGGCACCACCACAACGTAGCGAGGCAACTTGGAACGCACATTTCATTTAAGCCGCCACGGCATGGCAGTTGGCTAATGGAAAATCCTATTTTTTCTGAGTTTTCTCCTTATTTAAAGGAATGAGGAGGCTAGGATTTGCTCACTCGTAGCCTCCATTAGCCTCCTGAAGATTTGAAGACACCCTAACGTCTTTCCTCTATTGTTGAAGCCCTTTTTAGTGTTCTTGGAAGTTCATGAAGGAAGAAGGAAGAAGTAGTGAGCTAAGATTCACCAAATAAGATTCAATTCTTCACCCTAGCACTCTTCTGGACCTTTGTAAGTGCCAAGACTCGATTTTTATCATGTTAGGTTGCTAGATCTTGAGTTTTTTCCCTTAATCTTCACGTTCTTGTTAGTTGGAGTGGTAAGATATCATAAAGTTTGCAACTTTATGAATCTATGGAACATTTGGTAAGATTGTTGGTATGGATCTAAAGTATAGTTGAGTTTTTTAGCCATACATGAGATATTTATCAAAAACCCCTATTTTGACTCATTATGGCTTCAAGACATACCTTGGACACGTATGTCTATAAAGCACCAACATTTATGTTAGTTTTGGTTTTTGAAACCCTTCTGGAGTTATTGGGCTAAGGACGTTTTGGAATAAATGCTTAATGGATGAATCCATGTCTTGTTTAGCCTTTTTTCAAACCTAAGGATTTAGATTTGGACCTTTTTGGTGGTCTTAATGGATAAAGTTGGAAACTTTATCCTTTCTAGACCATGTTTCGGACCAGATCTGAGCTTTGGAGCTCTTAGGATCGAAGAAAATAGCTTTACCCATTAAGTTGTTGGAAACCTAGTGCCCACGGTGTGGCCTTAGGTCGCCACGATGTGCCGACTGGGAAAAATCCGACTGTCTCAATGTTTAACGGCCACGACATAACCACGGATGGCTACGGCGTGGTGGTTAACTAAAGTCAACGTTGATCGTTGACTTTGACCATTAACTTTTGACTTGAGTTGACTTTTGGACAAAAACCTAGTTTTGGAAGAAGTGTAAAGGGATTATTTGGTATAAATGTATAAGTGGTGCGTAGCATTGGTATTTCTGGCAGTGAGAGCAGTAGCAGTTGAGTATCGACTAATAGGTTAGTCTTTTCATTATGCTTGTAGGTCGAAGGCACCAATGCCTGCCTACTGGATTGCATTATGTAGGATGCTAGCTGGCTTTGTGACTCTTGCATAATTGTATGCTTGGGTTGAAAGAAACCCCAGGGCTGGGCCCATCATTACATGTTCAGTTTGAAACATACCCCAGGGCTGGACCCATGATTGTATGTTGGGTTGGAATATACCCAAGGGATGGGCCCAACTATATGTATGGCATCTGGTACATCGGGGAACTCACTAATATTTGTGCTTATAGTTTTATGTTTATGGTTTCAGGTACTTCTAGTACGAAAGGGAAGGGCCCAGCGTTATCGCACAACATTCCCTTCGTGATTCCACATTTATGACTCTTGTTACTTTGATGATATTGAATATACTATATCGTGGTTGATTTTGAGACACCTGATGTATGGTATTAATAATTTATAAAATGAAAATTTTTATCACTGTGTTTCGGATGTTACAAGATGGTATCAGAGCCTTGTTTTGAGGGATTCGGGCACACTTTCGGTTGTGTCAGAACTCAAACTGAGGGATTTACAATCTTTTCAAAAGAAAATTGATTTTTCAAAAAGGATTTTTATGAAGAAGAAAAAGGGTGTGATGCGTGCAATCACCTGAGCTCAAGTAAGTGGTTCCCAAAATACTTATACCCGTGTGTTATAATTATTATACCTGATATGTAAACTGCATGCTAGAGTAGAGCTAAGGATACCTTCAGGAACCATATGTTAGAATTTCCTTATTTGTGTGATTCCTTATAGCCTAGGAGGATTGGATGTTATATGTTACTTGAGATTGATATCGGCTCAGTTTAATTGCTAAGTGTATGCGTCAAAAAATTTATATGATTGCCTTCATATAGCCCAAGAATGACTAGTTTAGCCTTATTTCCTAGTCCTTGTTTGGTTGTGGGCTTAGGGCTGAATCATTATTATATATATATATATATATATATATATATATATATATATATATATATATATATATTCTATGTGATCCTGTTTTGTGTACAACTTGAATAAATAAGGCAACCAACAGTGTTGGTTGAGATCCTTAGTATGATAGGGCGGTCGGGTTAAGAATTCCTAGGAGAGTCTAGGATATGTCATAGTAGGATATGTATGTGGTTTAGCATAGGGATGGTGTGTATGGTTTTAATGGGCGACTTAGAGGATTCAGTATGGTTCTTTAGGAAAGTATGGATGTGTGTGGAAGGTAGTATTGGGCCCGGACTACTGAAAGCACATGATCTGTACAAGAGTTAAGGATGGTATTAGAGATTCTAAGGGGCCTATAGAGTGGAAGTTTCATCGAGTTTGTGTTGATTGTTTATATGTTTGTATTTCATTTGAATATAGTGACCACTTGAGGAGGAGCTTTTAGATCTAGTTTTGGCTATAGTGTTGAACCAACGGATGAGTGGCTACGCGATTTTATCACATCAGAGATTACTCGCGGTATCATGGAGGCCACCCCTATGATTTTTGGTACCATCAAGGAGGGATTATGGAGCTCTTAGATGACCTACTTGGGTCCTTACGGGCACGGATTTTCGCAAGACAATTAAGAGCACAGACTCCCTCATTTTGGGAGTTCAAGGACTATGGAGCTCCAGAGTTCTTTCGGGCTAAGGACCCCATTGCTAGCCGTCGTTGGATTGATGACATGGAAAATGATCAATGAATTATGTTAGAACATGAAAAGTGATTCTTAAGCAATCTGAGATGAAGCATTCTAAAGTAGAAGTCCATTCCGAAGTCAATATCAGTCCGAGATGCATCTTTGTGTTAAAGTATTTTGAATTTGTAATGTGCATTTATTATTGTGAGTACTGCTTTGAATTGTTCTTATTGTCTTATAGTATAGTACAAGAGACAAGATCAACAATAACGATTGTTACAGTCTTTTGATCTTTAGAAGTTTATTTATCCATGCTCACTTTATCATATTTGTCTTGTAGTTACTCATTGACTATTTAAGGAGTAGTCATCTTTGTATCTTGTGTGGAATGTGCACCTTTTCACTTATACCAAGAATTATTCAATCAATCATTCTCTCTTACATTCTTATTGTTCTTGAATCACTTTACCTTGTTCATACTTGTTAATCATTTATACTTTGAGCACTTTGTTGATTATCTTAATTCTGAGACAAGATTGGTTTACCTGACGTAACTGGATCTTTATTATTAGCAGGCATTGATCTTAAGTAAATTCAAGGTTTGAGTTCTTAAACCTTATCTGCGCACCCCCTTTTCTTTCACAATTGGTATCAGAGCCTAAGTGGTTGTCCTTTGATGCCATAAGAACATATTATATTTGGTTGTAGATTACCTTGGTATCTCAATCATTTATGTATTCACGATAAAAGCTCTTCTGGAAAGTTAGAATACATAGATTTTTACTTGGGAATAAAAAATGTGAAAAAATATGGAGGTCAATGAAAGAAGGTCCTTATGTTTTGGTAAGACAAGTGGTTAGAAACGTTGTTTTCACTCTCATGGGTCAAGAGGAGACTCGACCGGCACCACTAACTGCAACAGACATTAAGAAGCTTCATGCAGATCAAATCGCCTTCTCTGAAATGGTTTTTGGTGTACCTCCATCTATCTTTGAGCACATCAAGTTGTGCAAATAAGCTAAGAAGATTTGCGATACACTACAAGATTTTTTTGAAGGATAAGAGAACATGAAGGATAAGCATTTGACATCTGTTGTAAACAACTTTGACACCTTCACTACAATTCCTGGTGAATCTATATCTTCTATATCAAATCGATATGGGATCATGGTGAACAACATGATGACACATGGGGTAGTCCGAACTCCACTTGAGTACAACCTCAAGTTTATCAACAACCTTGGAAAAGGATGGGTAAGTGTTAAGACATATCTTCAGAGTAATTAGTCTCTAAAGAAACTGAATCACTATCAATTGTTTGACGAATTGCAAGGTCATGAATCCAACGCTGCTCAAATGTTGAGAGAACTTTCAGGAGAATTTCTCACTTTAGTTAGCTCAGTCAATCCATTGATTCTAAACCCATCTGTTTCCATTTGGATTCATTCCACCTGTTGCACCAACCTCTCCAATTCTAAACTATCCATTCAAAGAAAACCTTGATCTAGAATCTACTGATTCCGAACTTTGCTTCCAACAAGAGTTTACACTTCTTTGTATGAAGTACAAATGTCCCTGGAATCCCAATCAAAAACCTTCTCAAAACATATTTCAAGCTCCTCACTAAAGAAATCATCAACCTTACCCTAAACCCACCGAAAATCCACCGGCATATCGACCCAACATTCTGAATCACTCCTTGGAACCTCAGGAAGTTCCGAACTCAGCCAAGCCTAAGGTTATAAGTCACAAATGTGGTCTCAGAAACCACTATGCTAAGGATTGTTTGGCCGAAGTTCATCAAAAACAAAATGCGAAAGACTCTACCTACGATGCTCGTCGAGCACAAGAACTTGTTAAAAGTGAAAAGGCATTTGTCAGTACAGTTTAAAGGAATGTTGATGGGTATTGGTCATCTGGTGATGAAGGTGAAGGAAAATCTGTTGGACACTTGTGTCTTATGGCTAGACAGTGAATTGATTGTGACAAAGGTTACTAGTCCTCTGGTTCGAAAGCTGATGATGACAATGCTGAGCCAAACTACCGTTACACGGAAACAAACGATCCACCTAGCCGAAGGATCATCCGACATGTAAGATATATGATTACTAATAATAACTTTGATTTATATGTTTGTGAAACTTATCTAACTCAAATTCAATCAGATAAGACAGTTATCCATAAAGCCTATGAGTCTGCCATAGAAGTTAGTGAATTGTTGGATAGTGAGTTGACTAGACTTCGATTACGTTTTGAAGACTGCAAGCTTAAGATTGAATCATTAGAAAGAGAACTTGTAATGGCTAAGTATGATTGCATTACCTTGAATGACAATTGTGAAATTTCAATATCTTGGTTACTGATAATAAACGTCTTAATGCAAAAATTGATGCTTAAAATAATTCGATCGATATTCTTGAAGCTAATGAAAGAATGACACACAATTTTCATCATCCCTTGCCCAAAGCACTTGGTCTTGGAAGCGAGTTTTTGAAACCGGTTGTTTGTCCCCTAAAGGAACTTCAAAAATTAACATTTATGGGAGATATTCTTAACCACACTTATTTGGATACCCCTGTCTCACCATTTTCGTCCCTTCATTAGACCTCGGAAAACTATCAGTCATTGATTACTGAATTCAAACCAATCACTTTTACATGTCCTGATTCCATGCAATTTCTGCCTTTGATATCTCAGGACTTGAATCAGTCTTCAGAACCCTTACATAACACAAGCAGTACTGGAGTTTGCATTCAGAACTTCGGCCCTACGAACAATTGTGCTATCGAGGAAATCATTCCTAAGACAAACGGACATGACTCGGACCAAGTCAATTGCTTTTGGGCATCTATTTATAGTGATATAGAACTTAAGAGTGCTAACGACATTTAGCCTGATTCCTGTGTCTCCAACTCTCATGTAGTATCTAAATTGACTCTAGTGCCAATTAAGCCTCGTTTCAATAATCCATCGATTGGACAAACTTCCAAGTCATCATCTAATTCTCATAAGAAACCTTGGCTAAACAAGAAAGACATTGTTCATCCAAAGACAAAAACTAGGAAATCCCTTGAAAAAGAATCTAGGTCTAGGTAATTCTCTAGGTTCCCTGAGAAATGCGAGAAGAAAATGCCTCAAACGGTCAGCCCGGCTACAAGGAATCACAATACGTTCATGCCTGTTAAGATTCCTAAGAGACCATCTATTCTTGTTAGCTTAGATATTCATAATACACCTGTCAATGGTGTGAAAATGTTACTATTGAGACCTCATCTAAGAAAACCAACTCTCATCGAAAAGTATATTCTTCTTTTTCTATTGCTACCTCGGATGGCATGATTTTCAAACCAAAACAATTTTTGAAATCAAATGTTCCTACGAATGCAATGAACAAAGGAAAAGATGTTCGAAACACAGATGTGCAAAAACCTTCTAAAGGTTCAAAACAAAATTTTGAATGGAAAGTGAAAAAATATGAAAAATCAATTGAAACACCTCTAAACATAGTTTTTCCAACAACATCTCAGAAAATTGTTCCTCCGAGGAAAGCAGTTCCCAAACAACCAATCGTTGGGTATGATTTTTGGATAAATGAAATGACTCTGACATTCTGCATCTTTCCAAAATAATCTCGAAAAAGCATTCCGAGATACCAGCTGTTCAGAAATCACAAATCAAGTCCAAAGTGTGACATCCCCAAAATCACGGCCAGAAAAGACCGGTTTGTTTATGCTTTGTTTAAAAATCAGAGTTACATTTTAAATGAAAGTGTTGCGGAATTTGTCCCAAAACAAAAATATGATAAAGATTTATCAAAAGCATTTCC
Organism: Lactuca sativa; assembly: GCF_002870075.4. Classification (NCBI taxonomy): domain Eukaryota; kingdom Viridiplantae; phylum Streptophyta; class Magnoliopsida; order Asterales; family Asteraceae; genus Lactuca; species Lactuca sativa. The sequence continues at coordinate 24,370,588 of NC_056626.2, forward strand.
ATAGAAATGTATTTCATTAAAAGACTCGGGATGTCATGTTCGTACAGATCAAAAGCATAAACAGTACAATATAAGCCTTACTACATTATTTCATATCTACAGGCCTATATTCGTAATCCCTCGTCCAAAACATCACACCTATGCTCATGCGCCACTACCTGTAATACATAAAACTGAGTGGGTCAGGCTTGGGAGCCTGGTGAGTACATAGGGTTTTCAACCCACAATAAATAAGTTTATTAATTTCATCGATCAACAATAACCCGATTACCCGTTCCCGTTATCCTCACTTTACGTCCCTAAACACCTATCATAAGGGACCTAGCCTAAGGATCATCATCGGGATGGACACTACTGCTAAGGGGATTCCTCAACAATAAATGTCCTAAAGGCAACCATGTGGGGGATGGAGTACACCGGTGAACATATCGTTCACAAACACCTACAGGTTGCGAGCCTGCTAGTGTTCCACTGGACTGTCTAGAAGAGTCCGTGGTCGTCATCCATACTCCGCTAGATGACAGAATCAACAACATCAACATCGAGGCCTCTCATCATTTTATCACACATCACCTATTGCATCTACCCATGTTTTACCCCAACATTTTCGTAGATATAAAATACATATACAGTTTAAATCATTGAAAACATGTATAACAACGTTCATCTAGCATAGATAGCAAGTATTCAGATAATATGCAAACATAGCACGTAATTTATATAAAATACTTCATATCTATGTGTAAGTTGAAAGTAACTATGCACTCACTTGTTAAGGTGATGATTCCAAAATCGGGCAGCGCTTGCTTCTAACGATTCTATTTTCCTTCGACGAAACCTAGCATTATTATCGCTAAATTTTAGTCTAATATTTACCGTGACCAACTATTAGTCTTAGTATTATTATTATTATATAAGCGTTAAACAATATTTTCCAACCACTATGTACAGACAGGGGCCAGACATAAAACACCGGAGGGCAGGACCATTTTGGCATATAGCACTTCTGAAATCCAACAACCTTATGCGGCTCTTTAAACCAGATTCCCCGTACCGCGAGTAGTTAAAAAAAATATTATAACGACACTTATATAAGTTATAATAATAGCTCAAATATTTATTATAAGTTCATAATAACAATACTAATTTTAAATATAAGCTATATTAAAATAACGTAAGCATAACTTACTTAAAAGGGGGTTTTAGCTAGGAGTCGGGCTCTACAGGGGCAGAACTTCGTCGCTGAATCTTTCTAAGAAAGATTCGTGCAGCGCTTCAGCGCTCACCTTACTATACTAAGCTACAGAAAGAGAAGTCGAATCACGAGGGACCGAAATGCTCGGGGGATAAGGAGAGAAAGACTCTTGAATCAAGAGAATGGTGCAAGAAATATGAGAGCCCAAGGCTCTTATTTATACTAATTGAATTTTCAAAAACTACCCTCCATAATTACTTAATGACCTTTTAGTTATATAAACAACTAAACACCCCTCTATAATACTATTATAAATGGATTTAATGATATTTGTACTAAACTAATGTCGAAAGAACTCAACATTAGTCTTATAATGACCGCATCGTCGATACCTTTCTAATGATATATACATATGTATATATATGTGTACGTATACATGATTTATACTTTATTTTAATACGTAAATATGCTATTATAATTTGTAACTCGTTCATACGAACTCCGTTTTTGACGTTCTTTATATCCACGCGTAGGTGAAGACGTACTCTACAACTTTCGTTTAGACTCCGTCGGCTAATTTTGACTTTATTTTTAAAGTTATATTTTTAACAAGCCGGGACAGGATTGGTCTGTTTAAAATCTCATAACTTCTTCATACGAAGTCAGATTTGGGCGTTCTTTTTATCGATGTTCTTCGTTTAACATATTCTACGATTTTCGTTTAGATCACTAAGGCTAAATCTCGCTCTATCGTAAATTCACTATTCACGCTTCCCGGTATCGTGCCGGTTCTGTCGTGAAACTTCGACGGGTCATAACTTCTTCGTTATAACTCGGATTTCGGCGTTCCTTATATGCACAGAAACCTTGAGACATATTCTACAACTTTATGTAGAGATATCGGGATTATCTCAAACTTTAATTTTGACGCTCATTTTTATTCTTTATTAATTATACATTTATAATTAAATAATAAACACATATAATTCACATAATACTCAAATATTTCATCTTTATTACTTCAAAAAGAGTTACAAGAGCTGACCTAGACTATTACATTGACAAAAATGCTTAGCCCTGAAACCCGGGCGTTACAATTCTCTCCCCCTTAGGATGATTCCGTCCCGGAATCATGCATCAGCAAACAAATGTGGATAGCGACTCATCATGTCATCCTCTGTTTCCCAAGTGAGATTCGGCCCATTCGAATGTTTCCATCGGACTAGCACCAAGTCGACCATCTTGCGTCGTAACTTCTTAATCTTACGGTCAACAATTGCCTCAGGCTCTTCGATCAACCTTTTATTTTCATCCATCCTTAACTCTGAGATTGGAATTATGTCGGGAACATCTCCCATGAATTTCCTCAAATAACACACATGGAAGGTGTTATGAATACCATTGAGTTCTTCGGGCAATTCCAGCTTGTAAGTTTGGTTCCCTATCTTCTGAAGAACTTTGAACGGTCCAATAAACCTTGGACTCAACTTTCCTCGTTTCCCAAATCGTATAAGTCCCTTCCACGGTGAGACTTTAAGCAAAACGGAATCCCCAACTTCGAAAGTTATCGGTCGTCTTTTCTTGTCAGCATAGCTCTTTTGACGATCTTGGGCTGCTAACATCCTTTCCCTAATAACCTTCAACTTCTCAGTAGTCTCATGGACTATCTCGGGGCCCATAAACTGCTTCTCTCCGGCTTCAAGCCAACAAGACGGCGTACGACACTTCTGCCCATACAAGGCTTGATAAGGAGCCATCTTGATGCTCGAGTGAAAACTATTGTTGTAGGAAAATTCTATCAGAGGTAAGTGCTCGTCCCAATTCCCTTGGAATTCGAGGGTACATGCTCTCAGCATATCTTCCAGCGTCTGAATCGTTCTTTCGCTCTGACCATCAGTTTGCGGATGATAAGCAGTACTCAAACACAACTTTGTACCTAACTCCTCTTGTAGACTCCTCCAAAACCTTGACGTGAAACGACTATCACGATCTGATACAATCGTAAGAGGGACACCGTGAAGTCTTACAATTTCCTTCACGTAAGCATTTGCGAGCTTATCCATAGACCACTTCTCGTTGGCTGCTATGAAGTGTGCACTCTTGGTGAAACGATCCACGACTACCCAAATCATGTCGTGACCGTTCTTCGTCCTGGGCAGTTTAGTCACAAAATCCATGGTGATGTCTTCCCATTTACCCATGGGTACAGGTAAAGGTTCCAAACTCCCATACGGTTTCTGATGTTGTGCCTTAACCCTCGCACATGTTACGCACTCGGCCACATACTTCACAACATCGAGCTTCATCGTCGGCCACCAGTAGTAGGGTTTTAGGTCCCTATACATTTTAGTGCTACCGGGATGAATCGAGTACATGATCTTGTGTGCTTCTTCCATCAGAAGATCTCTTATTCCTCCCATCTTAGGTACCCAAATTCGATCTTGGAATACCTCCAGTCCTCGACTGTTTGTACCAAACACTAACGTTCTTCCCAAATGTTCTTCCTTTCGGTCATTTTTCTCTAAAGCTTCTTCTTGAGCTTTCCTGATACTTTCCACAATCGTCGAGACGACTTCAATTCTTAACGCTCTTGGCCTTTTCCTTTCCAGATTGACTTTCCGACTGAGAGCATCAGCAACAATATTTGCTTTACCTGGGTGGTAAAGTATCTCACAGTCGTAGTCCTTGAGAAGTTCTAGCCAGCGTCGTTGCCTCATGTTCAACTCCTTCTGATTAAAGAGATACTGGAGACTCTTATGATCAGTGAAGAGCTTGCACTTCGTGCCGTAGAGGTAATGCCTCCATATCTTTAAGGCAAAAACTACCGCTGCCAACTCCAGATCATGAGTGGGGTAGTTCTTTTCGTGCTCTTTCAATTGTCGAGATGCGTATGCTATCACCTTTTCTCTTTGGGTCAGAACACAACCCAACCCGACTCTAGAAGCGTCACTATAAACCGCAAAATATTCGACTCCATCGGGTAGAGAAAGTATTGGTGCTTCACATAACTTCTTCTTTAGCTTCTCGAATGCCTCATCGTGTTTCTCACTCCACGTATACGTAGCTCCTTTATGAGTCAAAGCTGTTAATGGAGCAGCTATCGAAGAAAAGCCTTGGATAAATCGTCGATAATATCCGGCTAATCCTAGAAAGCTTCGAATCTCCGTGGGACTCTTTGGACGTTCCCACTTCATTACAGCCTCGATCTTTGCGGGGTCAACCATTATTCCCTCCTGGTTAACAACATGACCCAAGAATTGGACTTCCCGCATCCAAAAGTTGCATTTGGAGAACTTTGCAAAAAGCTTCTCCTTCTTCAACACTTCTAATACTTCCCGTAGATGCTTGCCATGCTCCTCTTGGCTTTTTGAGTAGATGAGAATGTCGTCGATGAACATTATCACGGATTTATCGAGGAATGGTTTACAAACCCTATTCATCAAATCCATGAATGCTGCGGGAGCATTGGTTATCCCGAATGACATAACCAAGAACTCGTAGTGTCCATATCTCATTCTGAATGCAGTCTTCTCAATATCCTGCTTTCTCACCTTTAGCTGATGATATCCTGACCTAAGATCGATCTTTGAGAAGTAGCTCGAACCTTGCAGCTGATCGAATAGGTCATCAATCCTCGGCAATGGATACTTGTTCTTCACCGTTGCCTTATTCAGCTCTCGGTAGTCTATACACATTCTCATACTTCCGTCCTTCTTCTTCACGAATAACACCGGAGCTCCCCAGGGTGATGAACTAGGTCGAATAAAACCGTTGTCCAACAGCTCCTGAAGTTGCGTCATGAGCTCCTTCATCTCCGTCGGTGCTAATCGGTAAGGTGCCTTTGCTATCGGTGTTGTTCCTGGTAACAAGTCTATACGAAACTCCACTTGCCTATCAGGTGGTAATCCGAGAAGATCTTCGGGAAAGACTTCCGGATAATCACACACAACCGGTATATTCTGCACCTCTTTTTTCTCCTTCTTGGTATCGATTACGAATGCCAAGTATGGTGCACATCCTTAGGACAAACATTTCCTGGCTTTCATCAGGGAGATGATTCCAGAATTCACTCTGCGTTTGTCCCCATACACCATAAATGATTCTTTTCCGGGTGGGTTTACCTTTACTATCTTCTTTCGGCATTGAATCTCAGCATCGTTGGCGCTAAGCCAATCCATACCCAAAACGATGTCGAAACCGTTTAACTCTATGGGTAATAGCTCTTCGTGGAATTCGTTTTCGTTTAGGTCAATGACGATGTTCCTAATACGATTACTAACAGGTACGAATTTGCCACTGGCAACTTCTACAATCAGGGCATTATCTAGTTTTTCTACAGGCAATGCTAATTTCCCACCAAATTTATGCGACACAAAGGAGTAGTTGGCTCCAGAATCAAATAGTATATTTGCAGGCAAACCATTTACAAGAAAGGTACCTGAAGCGACGTCTGCTGCCTCCTTTGCAGCCTCGAGCGTCATCTGGAAGGCTCTCGCCTTCGGCTTCGGTGGTATGTTGGGTCTTCTTGTCTCCTTCTTCTTCGGGCAGTCCTTCAAAATGTGCCCTTCTTCATTGCACCCATAACAGGCTTTCTGGTTGAGGGTGCATTCATTGGCGTAGTGCCCAGGCTTTCCGCACTTGTAACAAGTGACCCCTCCGTCACACTTCCCAGAGTGCTTCTTCTTGCACTTGTCACACCACTTCGCTTCTGATCCTCCTCCCCTCGAACCAGACTTCGAGAATCTACTCTTCTTGTTGGACTTCGAGGATCCATTGAACTTCCGTTTCTCACCAACCTCAACCCTCTCCAGACCTCTTTCCTTTTGTTGGGTCTCCACGTTCTTAGCTGCTCGAACAGCTGATTTCAGAGTGGTTGCCATCTTGACTGTTGGGCCAAAGTCAGCCGGCAGTCCGTTTGCAAATTTCTCAATTTTGGAAAGTTCGGTTGGCACTAGGTATGGAAACAACTTCATCTTTTCCGTAAATGCAGCAGCATAGTCATCGATGCTCATTCTCCCCTTCTTCAAATTTTGGAACTCATTGTTCAGATCAATCAGGTCTATCTCTGAACAGTACTGTGCCTTCAGTTGTTCCAAGAACTCATCCCATGACATTTTCAGAGCTTCTCCCCGTGGCATTGTATCTGCCAATAGCTTCCACCAGCTCAAGACTCCAGTTTCAATTGTCTCACAGCGAAGACAGTCTTCTGGTTCTCGCTGCAGTCGCAGCTCTCAAACACCATCTCCATCTCGGAGATCCAGTCCATAATCTCAACAGGCTTTGGGCTTCCTGAGAGACTTGGTGGTTTCGCACCCAAGAAATTTTTGTACATCCGCCCATCCTTGTTGTTTCTCCCTTCTGGGCCATCCTTTTGCTCACCTTGAGTCCTTACTTGACTCACTTGGCGGCTATAGTTCCCTTCCTCAGATGGCTCGGGAACTGGCTCCGTCGGTTCAACATGTATGGTAGGTTCGTCCCTATTTTCGTGGAGCATCCGTCTCATTTCTTCCCTTTGTTCAGCTACCATAGCCTGAATCATGGCTTGAACTCCAGCCATGGTGACTGGCCCAGGTGCAACTTCTTCAACAACAGGTATTTGCTGAACCACTGGGGGTTGGTTCCTACCTCCATTTGCGTTCACGTTTCCTCTACGGGTCCTTGCCATCTTGATCTATACACTGAATAAGGTGAATTTAGATCTTTATTTAGGATAGACATTTTAAATCGTCCTTATCACTTCGAAACGTTTACATGCTAGTTCTAATATCGTAGTCGTACGTTTAGAATCCTAAACACATAAGGTTTCCAGATCCGGTCGGCAACAGACCATAGATCCGAACAATTAACAGCATATTATGCACAAAGCATTTAGCACATAAAAGCATTTTAGGCACAATTCCTAAAATAAGCTAGTGCTCACACCTCACAATCATCGCTTAGCATTCTAAGTTTAAGTCTAGAAATCCTACAAATTCCTAGTTCGCTTAAACTAATGCTCTGATACCAACTGTGACATCCCCAAAATCACGGCCAGAAAAGACCGGTTTGTTTATGCTTTGTTTAAAAATCAGAGTTACATTTTAAATGAAAGTGTTACGGAATTTGTCCCAAAACAAAAATATGATAAAGATTTATCAAAAGCATTTCCATAGAAATGTATTTCATTAAAAGACTCGGGATGTCATGTTCGTACAGATCAAAAGCATAAACAGTACAATATAAGCCTTACTACATTATTTCATATGTACAGGCCTATATCCGTAATCCCTCGTCCAAAACATCACACCTATGCTCATGCGCCACTACCTGTAATACATAAAACTGAGTGGGTCAGGCTTGGGAGCCTGGTGAGTACATAGGGTTTTCAACCCACAATAAATAAGTTTATTAATTTCATCGATCAACAATAACCCGATTACCCGTTCCTGTTATCCTCACTTTACGTCCCTAAACACCTATCATAAGGGACCTAGCCTAAGGATCATCATCGGGATGGACACTACTGCTAAGGGGATTCCTCAGCAATAAATGTCCTAAAGGCAACCATGTGGGGGATGGAGTACACCGGTGAACATATCGTTCACAAACACCTACAGGTTGCGAGCCTACTAGTGTTCCACTGGACTGTCTAGAAGAGTCCGTGGTCGTCATCCATACTCCGCTAGATGACAGAATCAACAACATCAACATCGAGGCCTCTCATCATTTTATCACACATCACCTATTGCATCTACCCATGTTTTACCCCAACATTTTCGTAGATATAAAATACATATACAGTTTAAATCATTGAAAACATGTATAACAACGTTCATCTAGCATAGATAGCAAGTATTCAGATAATATGCAAACATAGCACGTAATTTATATAAAATACTTCATATCTATGTGTAAGTTGAAAGTAACTATGCACTCACTTGTTAAGGTGATGATTCCAAAATCGGGCAGCGCTTGCTTCTAACGATTCTATTTTCCTTCGACGAAACCTAGCATTATTATCGCTAAATTTTAGTCTAATATTTACCGTGACCAACTATTAGTCTTAGTATTATTATTATTATATAAGCGTTAAACAATATTTTCCAACCACTATGTACAGACAGGGGCCAGACATAAAACACCGGAGGGCAGGACCATTTTGGCATATAGCACTTCTGAAATCCAACAACCCTATGCGGCCCTTTAAACCAGATTCCCTGTACTGCGAGTAGTTAAAAAAAATATTATAACGACACTTATATAAGTTATAATAATAGCTCAAATATTTATTATAAGTTCATAATAACAATACTAATTTTAAATATAAGCTATATTAAAATAACGTAAGCATAACTTACTTAAAAGGGGGTTTTAGCTAGGAGTCGGGCTCTGCAGGGGCAGAACTTCGTCGCTGAATCTTTCTAAGAAAGATTCGTGCAGCGCTTCAGCGCTCACCTTACTATACTAAGCTACAGAAAGAGAAGTCGAATCACGAGGGACCGAAATGCTCGGGGGATAAGGAGAGAAAGACTCTTGAATCAAGAGAATGGTGCAAGAAATATGAGAGCCCAAGGCTCTTATTTATACTAATTGAATTTTCAAAAACTACCCTCCATAATTACTTAATGACCTTTTAGTTATATAAACAACTAAACACCCCTCTATAATACTATTATAAATGGATTTAATGATATTTGTACTAAACTAATGTCGAAAGAACTCAACATTAGTCTTATAATGACCGCATCGTCGATACCTTTCTAATGATATATACATATGTATATATATGTGTACGTATACATGATTTATACTTTATTTTAATACGTAAATATGCTATTATAATTTGTAACTCGTTCATACGAACTCCGTTTTTGACGTTCTTTATATCCACGCGTAGGTGAAGACGTACTCTACAACTTTCGTTTAGACTCCGTCGGCTAATTTTGACTTTATTTTTAAAGTTATATTTTTAACAAGCCGGGACAGGATTGGTCTGTTTAAAATCTCATAACTTCTTCATACGAAGTCAGATTTGGGCGTTCTTTTTATCGATGTTCTTCGTTTAACATATTCTACGACTTTCGTTTAGATCACTAAGGCTAAATCTCGCTCTATCGTAAATTCACTATTCACGCTTCCCGGTATCGTGCCGGTTCTGTCGTGAAACTTCGACGGGTCATAACTTCTTCGTTATAACTCGGATTTCGGCGTTCCTTATATGCACGGAAACCTTGAGACATATTCTACAACTTTATGTAGAGATATCGGGATTATCTCACACTTTAATTTTGACGCTCATTTTTATTCTTTATTAATTATACATTTATAATTAAATAATAAACACATATGATTCACATAATACTCAAATATTTCATCTTTATTACTTCAAAAAGAGTTACAAGAGCTGACCTAGACTATTACATTGACAAAAATGCTTAGCCCTGAAACCCGGGCGTTACACAAAGCCCTTGCTAAAGCCCTTAAATCTAACTTGGAGCATAAAAAATCTAAAACTCATTGATTTTGCAGGCTTTTTGTGCTTTGGAACACTATACGATATGATATATTGATAGTGCGTGTTCCATTCACATGATTGGGCAGAAATATTTTTTGCGTGATCTCAAACTTACTCCTAATGTAGGTTATGTTACTTATGGGAACAATTCGAATTCTCAAATTCGAGGTTATGGCGTCCTGAACAACGACAATTTATCTGTCTACAATGTAGCCTGTGTGTCCGATCTCAAGCATAATCTGATCAGTGTGGCTCAACTCACTGATGCAAATCGGAGAGTTTAATTCTGCAAGAAGAATATATGCGTTATGACAGAAGACCGAATATAATGTCTCATCAAACAGACCGTATCAATAACATGTTTCCTTTAGACATCAACATGATCATCAAAAAGCCTTAACTGTGCCTTCTATCAAAAGTCGTACCTGACATAAGTTGGCTATGCCATCGGAGGCTTGCTCATCTTAAATTTTGATACATGAATGATCTGGTTTCTGGTGAAATGGTCTAAGGTCTTCCACTCCTCAAATTTTAAAATGATCATCTCCGCGTTGTGTGTGAATGAGGGAAGCAATCAAAGAAAGGACATCCAATTCTGATTAAAAATTCCATTTTGGAACCACTTGAACTTCTTCATATCGATCTTTGTGGACCATCTGCCATAGAAAGCTTACATCACAAAAAGTACATTCTTATGATTGTTGATGACTACACAAGTTTCACATGAGTTTTCTTCTTAAGGATAAAGTCAAAAACCGCCTCCGAGCTCATAAATTTCATCAAATGAATAGAAGTTCTGATTAAACTTCATGTTCGAAGAATTTGAAGTGACAATGGATCCGAGTTCACAAATTCCATAATTGAATAGTTTCTTACTGACAAAGGCATTGAACACAATTTTTCTGCTCCCTACACTCCTCAGCAAAACGATGTTCTTGAAAGAAGAAATCGAACTTTACTTGAAGTCGCTCGGTCGATGTTGAACTTTGCAAATCTTCGTCTCTATCTTTAGGCTGAAGCCGTCTCCACAGTGTGCTTCACTCAAAATCGAAGCATCATAAACCGTCGTCTTAACATGACACTATATGAAGCAATGAATGGTCAAAAGCAGAGCATCACGTTCTTACACATTTTTGGACGTACATGCTTTATCAAAAACAATTGTGATTAACTAACCTAGTTTCAACCAAAAACCGATGAAGCCATCTTTTTGTGATACTCAGCGAAATCTAAAACTTATAGAGTTCTAAATCATAGAACTCATATAACTAAAGAAAGCTTTGATATTACATTTGATGATAATTTTGTTTGGAACTTAGTTCCTACACATGTAACAACACATATCATGGATTCTGATGCTCCACCTCCTAGGTCTCTGAATCCTCAAATTATCTATGAAGTTGATTTAGAAAGCTTATCCGGACCAATAGAAATTGCTCTTGATTCGGAATCTCGATCAAGACCGTCCTTATCTGCCACTCTGGTTTCTCAAAATGTTTCTGGTCCGACCCTAACCTTTCCTCCATTTGATTCTAACGCGTTTCAACCTTCTCAGGTTGAGGCAGACAATAGCAATCCAACCCTTAAATCAAATGTAGATGGATTTCAACATGCAGCAGATCAATTCACTAAAATCGATCCCATTCCGAACAACAATGAAGATGATGCCAACTTCTTTGACTTTCCAAACTCTGACGATGATGGCATATCCAGTTCAGAAGTTCAGGGGGAGCATCATTCTCAAACTCAAGTTGTTCAGGGGGAGAAATACAACCCCATTATGAACATCGAATTATCTTCCACTGAAGAACTTTCGAGATTAGATATCTAGACAAAGGTTCATCCTCTGAGATGGATATGATGTTTGACAGTTGTGACTGCAGCGAGAGGCAGAAGACAATCTTTTCTGCCCAACAAATATAAGGTAGAGTTTTGATCTAGTGGAATCTTTTGGATGATTTTATGCCAATAGTAGAAGCAAGGATAATGTCATGGGAAAACTTGCTAATGCATTTGAACAGAGAATACTGCTCCAAGCAAGACCTTCTGGTTATCAACAATAAGTTCCATAATCCGAAGAAGGGCAAGCTAAGCATCAGCGAGTATGTTACAACCTTCACTAAATATATGAAGTTGGTACCTAATCTGATACCCACAAAACTTTCCAAGGTCGATAAGCTCGCTAACGGGCTACCAGCAGACTTTGGTCCAACGGTAAAGTTAGCAAAGACCTTGAAGAAGGCTATCTGGTCAGCCAAGAATGTGGAGATCCAATTAATTGTAACGCCCACAGATCCGGGCTAGTCAATTTAGAGACAATAAACATCAAAAATGAGTTTTTTATGAAATATTATTTAGAAGGATTAATCTTAACCAATTTTTAGAATATGTCTCAAGGGTTCCGTACATATAAAGAACGCCGAAATCCGAGTTATAACGAAGAAGTTATGGTCCGTCGAAGTTTTACGGCAAAACCGGCACGACACCGGGAGACGTAAATAGTGAATTTATGATGGAGGAATTTTTAGCCTTAGAAATATAAAAAAAAAATTTAGTATATTTAAGAACATACAAAAAAAGAGCGCCCAAATCTGACTTCGTATGAGGAAGTTATGAATTTTCTAAGATTTGGCTTAGCAGTGCACAACCCGAAACTCGAATTTTAGATCGAGCGGTTTTTGGCCTACGTGACCTAAATAAGAATTGAAGATCTCATTAATAGGAACTCAACAGTAAGAAGACAGACGAAAACAGAGTCCGTATGTAGAAGTTATGAATTTTACGCGGACATTTAACAGTATAATCTCCTCGTACTGTTAAATTTAAGATCGATCGAAAATTAGCCGACGGAGTCAAAATGAAAGTTGTAGATCTTATTTTTACCTATGCATGGATATAAAGAACGTCAAAAATAGAGGTCGTATGTGAAAGTTACGGATTTTAGAAGTCGAAAGTGTGTTGTGTGAAAATGGGTGATGTGGCACAATCTTGGCCATTGCTTTCTCCCCAAGTCTTGCCACTAGATTGTGACATGTGGCATGAAGTTTAGACATTTTTCACCCTATAAATAGAACCTCTCACACCCTCATTTTCTTCACATTTTTCCAATTCTTTCTTCTCTTTACTCTCTCTCTAGAACCTCTCTCTAGCCCCGAAACCCCCCGAAAAGCCTAGGGAACCTCCCTAGCACGAGGAGGAAGCCCCGGAGTGATCGATTTCTCCGAGAAGGAGAGCTTTTCGGCTCGGGAACGCTGCTCCAAGCAAAGCCCGATTTTCTATAAAACCCGATGTAAGTGAGCTACGCCTACGCTATTTTTAATATAGCTTTTATTTAATTACAGTAACGTTATTAGGAACTTATAATAAGTACTTAGGCTATTATTATGGGTTATATAAGTATTGTTTAACGCTTATATAATAGTAATAATAGCTAGACTATTAATTAGTCTCGGCGAATAATAGACTAAACTCTAGTGGTAATAATACTAGGTTTCGTCGAAGGAAATTATTTTTAAGAAGCGAAGCGCTGTCTGAGTTCGGAATCACCACCTTTTCAAGTGAGTGCATGGTCCCTTTTATCTTACACATAGATATGAAGTATTTTATATAAAATACGTGTTATGTGTGCATATTATCTGTAAACTTTCTATCTATGCTGGATGAACGATTTTATACAAGTTTTATATGATTTAAACTGTATATGTATTTATATCTACATAATATGTTGGGTAAAACATGGGTAGATGAAATATGAGTTGGATGATGAGTTGAGAGGTGATATAGACCATGAGGTAAGGGTGAGAGGTGGACGATGTGAGAAGCCTTGTCCTAAATGTTGGCCCTGTCATCTAGGAGAGTATGGATGACAACCACAGACTATTCTAGACAGTCCAATGGAACACTAGCATGCTCGCAACCTGTAGATGTTGTGAACGGTGTGTTCACCGGTGTACTCTAAAAACCATTGACATGTATTGCGAGTGGACTCTCGAAAACGATATTGTCAATAAACGAGATAACCCTAGCAGCTGTGCTCGAAAGACAATGTTGGCAGCTGCGCCTCACATAGAATGTCACAATTCTGACAGTTGCGCCTAAGTGATAGAACTAGCAGCTGTGCTTGACAGCTATGTCATTGACAACGATGGACTTCGTACCTATTCCTTAGGATAATCCTTAAGAATGAATGAATGAGAAATAGCTGATTCTTAGGGTAGATCCTTAAGAGTAAAGAAGATAATAGGGATGGGTAATTGGGTTAACAGTTTGATGATTAAACATAATAATTATATTATTATGGGTTGAAAACCCTATGTACTCACCAGGTTTCCCAACCTGACCCACTCAGTTTATTTATATCACAGGTGTTGATATGAAGTCACATTACACTGAGAAATTAAGGAGATATAAATCACTAGTGATAATGAATGTAAGTTCTGTTTATGCTTATGTTTCTGTATTGACGATGACATCCCAAATGTTTTAAAATGAATAAAAATACTTTTCTTTGGAAATGCCCTGATAACGTATTTATCATGTTTCACTGGGAACAAATTCCGCACACTTTTATTAAAAAATGGTACTCTGATTTTTTTAAAGCATAAACAAAATCGGTCTTTTCTGGCCGTGAAAATGGGGATGTCACAGTTGGTATCAGAGCATTAGTTTAAGCGAACTAGGAATAAGGATTTATTTCTAGACTTAAGCTTAGAATGCTAAGCGATGATCATGAGGAGTGTGTCTAATATATTTTAGGTAGTACACCTGAATAGACACGAGCACTAGCTCATTTAGGGAAGATGCGTAAATTGCTTTATGTGCTATGCTCCCAATGGGCTTTTGGACTTTTGTTGGGCTTTTGGGTCATTAGGCCTTAGTTGGTTTTGTGCCTTGACCTGTTTAGAGTAGGTGGGCCTTTTAACTTTTGCTAATGGGCCCTAAGTGGTGTAGTTGGGCCTTTGTGGGCCTTTGATCCCGTTATTTCGTTTGGGCCAAGAATGGTTAGGCCCATTATGGGAAAGGCAATTGGGCCCATATCTTAGGAGTTTGGATTTAGGGTTTAGGCCCATGATTTGGGGTTATGACCTAATGTTGATTAGGGCTATTTGTTCGTGATCATGTGGGACTTTTATGGTCAGCAGTCGAGCGTATTGTGTTTCGAGCAAACTGAGGTGAGTTTTCTCATTGTATTAATGGGTCGAAGGCACCAAGGCCGACCCATTATTTGTATTAAAGGATACGGATTACTTGTGTGATATGTGTATGAAAGACCAAGGTTTGACACCTGACACCTGAATGAAAAACTAGGATTTGGCCCCTGGCAGTTGCATGAAAGACCAAGACCTGACCCCTAACAGTTGTATGAAAGACCAAGATTTGGCCCATGATAATTGTATGGAAGACCAGGATTTGGCCCTCGACAAGAACTATATGTAAGACTATGATTTGGCCCATGGCATTAATTTGTATGTTGGAATGTAGTACTTTGGGGAAAACTTACCAAGATTTTGATTACAGATTGTGTTTATGGTTTTAGGTACTTCCAGTGCTAAGGGGAAGAGCTCGACGTGATGACACAACATTCTCTCCCGTTATTTCCGCATTTTGATATTGTACTATGATGATGTGATATTTATACATTGTGATGATTTTGGAATAATTTTTATACTTGTAGTACTTGTTTTAAAAATGAAAAATTTTATCCTGTTTTAGGTTGTTACATTGAGATTAAGTATTCTTTTTCCATAAGGGTTTCGTTTGTGGGTTAATGTTTTTAGGGTTATTTGCCATGTGTCTTTTTTCTATGGGTTGCCTGGTTTTTCTTTGCAGACTTGTTCTTGTTTGGATGAAATTTGAGATTTAATGCTAACTCCTTTCTGATTGAATTTGCTCTTTGCCTTTGGTTCTGCTCTTATGCTTGGTTTCTGCATATTGGAAGTCTTAATGCATTTAGGGAGTTACTCTTGGTGTATTTTCTATGAAAGGTAATGGTTGGTGGTTTTGTGGTGGTGTTCTGTTTCTTCGGGGTTTGTATTTTGCTTTTGGTCTATATGTGATTTGAGCTAGTGCATTCTCAGACAGATGGAGTGTCTTGGCTTTCGTTATGCATAGTCTCGTAGTTCATTGCATTGGGTGGTTGTTCAAAAATAGTCACATGAATCTTTGTTGTGGTGTTTCTTTTTAGCTTGTTGAGTCTTTGTTTATATTTTTTATGTATCATGCTCACATCAGCTAAAAGTTGGTCTTTTTCTTATTTTATAACATTTTTTCTTAGTCGTTCAAAAAAATAGTCTAATAATGTAGTTCTAGCATATTATATTGTTAATAAAAATTAGAGAAAGAATGTTAAGGTTAATTTAATTCAATTCAATCATTACAAAAAAAAAAAAAGGGAATTTGACTTATCCGGATAATTACTTTTTTGTTTTACTCACATCTAGGTAATTTCGATTTTTTTTGTATATATCTAGGTAAGAAACTTGTTGAAAGTATTCATATATAACCATTATGACTGGTTGTAACAAGTTATAGTCGGTCATAATTGTTATATGTAAACACTTTCAACAAGTCTATTACGAAAAACGAAGTTACCTAGATGTGAACAAAACAAAAAGGTAATTACCATGATAATTTAATTTGCCTTCTCTTTTATTTTACTTTCTAAATTTAACCTAAATGGTAAATATTTTTTAAACCATACCATTTTGGTAAATATCTTTTTAATACACTACTTTGGTTTAATAGATAAATAAATAAATAAAATTTTAAAAAAAAATTAAAAAAACACTTCAAATTTGAGAGGGGAAAAGCAAATCGCTATTTTATAGAGTTTTATTGTTTAAGATATTAAATATAAAATTGAAATTTACTAGAGACTAAAAGTAGTAAAGATGGAAATCAATAACATGAAATAAAATATTATCTTCAATGAAGTTTGCTCCATGTATTATAGAAATTTAAAATATAAAAAATAAAAGAAGTTTTTATCTACATCGATAATGTTGTTCTTATATATATATATATATATATATATATATATATATATATATATATATATATATATATATATATATATATATATATATATATAACTATTTGATAATTATGCTACCACAAACGACACTCAACATGTAATGACTAATTTAAATGCTCATAATGGATCATAAATATTGTTTTAAGGAAATTTAACTAAAA
The DNA here is from genome assembly GCF_002870075.4 of Lactuca sativa. Lineage (NCBI taxonomy): Eukaryota > Viridiplantae > Streptophyta > Magnoliopsida > Asterales > Asteraceae > Lactuca > Lactuca sativa. The sequence continues at coordinate 24,387,471 of NC_056626.2, forward strand.
ATCGTCCGCCTTAATAAAAAAGGGAAATTCACTTTGCTCCATCGATTATAATAGTCATATTTGTACAATTCTAAAATGTTCACTATCCGTTAAAGATATGACCCATTTTGCTACACTGATAAAGGCCCAATGGGTTGCAATGCTTTTTTTCGACCCACGATACTATAACGTACACATTATAAATGGACACGGCCCACGTACTATTAACACATACATCATACTTGCATCATCACCTTTTTGATGGCGAAATTAAAATGTTAATGAAATTTAATTTGTTTCGATCAAGACGGGTGATATTTTATAGATAAATAGATTGTTAAATTGGATTGGATTAATTTATGGGCATTTTTATTTTCTAACTTTTTAGATTTTTAGAATCATGTAATGTTTTAAATATGATATATAGAGTATATAAATAGGGAAAATATGGTAAAATAAAAATTCAGTGAAGTGTTTTAAAAATAAACATTTAAATCCACTTAGAGAAAATAAATTCTTGTTTGATCGATTTCATAAATGGACCTCCCCATCTCTAATTTAAGACGTTTATTTAAGACAAATGAACGATAATTATTGTGAGTATATATATGGTAAAGTGAATATACCTAACAACCTTATATAAGCTTAGGTACCTAACCACATTATACTACATTGTTTTGCATTATATTTCCATTGCAATCGTTTAAGATTCTTAAACTTCAACCCATAACTTGATTTACTTCCAAGATTTTCAGACATTCACCATTATATTCCTCCTATATCATTTGATTTGTAACGGTAGTATATGAAGCCCATCAGGGGGTCTCCGATAGAAAGACGTCATTTGAAGGAAGATAATGATGAAAGTCCAAAGATTTTAGAAGCAATCAAGTTATGAGGTTGAATTTTAAGAACTTTGGGTGATTACAATGCAAATATGATACAAAATCACGTAGTATGATGTGGTTAGGTACCTAAGCTTATATAAGGTTGTTAGGTATATTCACTTTACCCATATATATATATATATATATATATATATATATATATATATATATATATATATATATATATATATATATATATATATATATATATATATGGAAAAGTGAATATACCCTTAAGATTATATAAGCTTAGGTACCCAAACGTACCATACTACGTCGTTTTGTATCATATATATATATATATATATATATATATATATATATATATATATATATATACATTGTAATTGTCCAATATTATTGTAATTCAACTTCTAACTTGATTTACTTCCAATATTTTTATAAATTTCACATTTATCTTCCTCTTACATAATTTTCATTTTCAACTATAATATATATAGCCTAGTAGGTGTTTGGAAAAAAGATGTGATCTAAGAGGAAGATAATAGTGAAAATTTGAAAATCTTGAAAGTAAATCAAGTTAGAGATTAAAAGTTAAAAACATGATAATGAATATATCAAACAAAACGACGTATTATAATGGGTTTGGTTACCTAAACTTATATACCCTTAAAGGTATATTCACTTTTCCCATATATATATATATATATATATATATATATATATATATATATATATATATATATATATATATATATATATATATATATATATATATATATATATATAAAAGTAAGCCTCCTTTTTTAGAATTTGAGGTAAGTGGACAGATGAAAGTGCGTGAGAATTAAGCATGATTTTTTGAGGATTTATGAGGATTTTTGGTGAATTTTAGAGGATTTTTGGTTTTTCCACTCTACATTGAGTAATAGTGGGAGTCTTTAGTAGGGGTGAGCGCAGTGCGGTTCGGTGCGGTTATTAGCTAAAACCTCACCACTAACCGCAAATGCGGTTAATCCATTTTCAAAACCGCATGGTGCGGTTATTTTTGCGGTGCGGTTAGGCGGTTATTTTTGCGGTGCGGTTTTGTTTTTTCTATGTTGCGGTTATTAACCGCATGGATTTGGTGCGGTTATTTTGTGTGGTTTTTAACCACAGTTTAGAGCTCAAATGGTTTTAAGAGTTCAAACATATTACTTGTAATAAAAAAAAACCATAAAGTATAAAACAATTAACTTAAATTACAAACAACTAATAGCTTAAAAACGTCAAATCAATAGTAATTAACAAGAAATATCTTAAAATTGTTTAATTTCACCATTTTTTAAAGTTAAACATAACAAAACACCAATACTTTGGTCTTCTAGTATTTTATCCATCTTTCATCCATGAAACTTGTGTTATTTTTAATATTTAATATATTAATAATTAATTAAAAAAATTGTATATAATATATGCGGGGCGGTGCGGTTTTTTTGCGGTTTTTGAAAACTAATAACCGCACCGCACCGCAAATTTGCGGTTTTTGAAAAACAGAAAACCTCACCATCGGTTTTAGTTGCGGTTGCGGTTGCGGTTTGTCGGTTGCGGTTTTTGCGGTTTTTACGGTTAATTTTAGTTGCGGTGCGGTTTTCGCTCACCCCTAGTCTTTAGTATGGATCCAAATTGTTTTGGGTAGTTTCAGTTCGGATCGGGTCCAAGTGCATGCGTGTCATGGCGCATGACTTTTGAGCGTGTAGTCCAATTAAATTAATTGGTGTTGATGTTACCTCCGTTATCACCGCCCTTTAACCCACAGATTAGAAGTTAGATTGTTGGATACGATTTGTCATTCTCTCGTTTATTAATCCTTTCTGGTTTAACTTCAATCTTTTTTCACTACAATTACAATCGTCTTCATAAACTTTTGATTCAAGTTCAATTCCAGTGGATGACCGTTATCCTTAGCTCAGGCTTAGGAAGGAACCGACAAGATACCAGTTTGGAGATCGGATGGTTGCACCTCCTTCCCCCTTCCATCACTCCGTTATCACCAGCTTGCCCTCCTATCCTTATCTCATGCTTCTTCATATCCTTTTTGGCGCTTTTATTAATCCCCTTAAAATGGGGGCGCGTCTGCTTCACGATTTGCCTGCTGCACCGCCCTTCTCCCCCAATGAGACTGCAAGTTTGGAGGAACCAAAGTTACTTGCCTCTGTCTTCTACCGTCGCTCTGCAAGCAGTCTTCCACTATTTCTCCACCGCCCTACACGTTTGACAGGTGGCCATCTATTTTCTTTGCACACCTTCATCCCCAAGCCAAGTCACCTTCCACTCCGTGATTAGTCATTCACCGTTTTCTACCACCACCATTTTCACTAATGGTTTTCTTTCATCAAAAAAGACACTTGCTATAAACCGCTTTCTTTCTCTTCATCACATTCATTTTTGGGTTTCATTTATATCTTTATCTCTCTTCTGTTTCCAGCGACCCCAATTGAAGCAAAGCCTTCCCCATTTAATTCATCGACCCCAAGAACCCCCCGTGGTTTTTGGGGTGTGTGTCGGTGGTGGTTCAACTGACGACAATGATGAGCAGATGTTCGGATAAGTGTTATGTTTACTTCCCGTTTCAATTACTGGCTCCATCTCTTCCTATCAAATGCTATAATAATCACTTCATTAACCATCTTCTTCTTCTTTAAAATTAGGGTTCTTAGTTGTAGATTTTTTTTAATTTGTCTGCTGATGTTCTGCAACTTAATCATGATAGATGAGAAAAGATCAGCAAGGAACGTGTTATTGTTGCTTACATCATCGAGTTACTTCAAGAAATAGGTTGTGATGTTGCTGTCAAAAAGATCAGGAAGAAAGGTGTTGTTGTTGCCTACATGATTGAGTAAAATACTCCAGGAAATGGATTTTGTTGTTGCTGTCAAAAAGATCAGGAAGGAAGGTGTGTGAGTTAATTAACTGGGAAAATCAAACTGTTTGTAGGTTTGTTCTCCATCTACACATTACTCTTTTTATAAGATTTTGTTTTTATTTTTGGTGGGTTTTATTGAGAGGTGTGACTTAATTGGGGCTATTGACCTTCCTTTTATGAAGCCTTGATTCCTGTTTCACAACATCTTCTTGTTTTTTCCTCCTTGAATCGTCTCGTTCTTCTACCGACACCCTTACTTGCTGCCAAGCTCCACCGTCTCACCTACTCTGCGTTTTCATGTAAGGTACAATGAAATCGTTTGTTGGTTCAGGTTTTTTTTTCTCTGTCGCCAACCTAAATAGTTTCATATTTAACCTATCATTTTTTACAATTTGAAGTTGAAGACGACCACTGAAGTCGATCTTTCTGGGGTTTAGATCTTCTCTTTGAAACTTACTTTCAGTTTTACTTGTTTATTATGTTTTATATTTTGTTTATCTCAGCCCTAATAGGTTTGCTATTTCTTCTATTTTTGTTTAATTTCTAGGCCGTAATCAACAAGACGTCGCCGACATCTACGGTTCGATTCCTGCCAGTATCCCCTTAAGGTTAATAATGATTTTGAATTTGAAATTTTATCTTTGATTTTTCCATGACTACGGTTCAGACAATTAACGTCCTTTCTTGTTCCATGATTAGAGTTCGGACGATTTATGACTTTTAAACTATTTTTTATTTCTTTTAACATCCTTTTTTGTTCCACGATTAACAACCTTTCTTGTACTTGTTCTCCTGGTAATTTGATTAACATCATTCGATTTTGTTGTTCTCTAGGGTAAACTTGTCAGTTGTTTTTGTTTTCTAATCATTGTATCTGATTATATCTGAAATTAATTTAATTATATTTGCAGGTTTAAAAAGATATAGATATCCCCACATCATTATTTTATAACTTTCGGATAAGATTTACTGTTGTTCTCTGTGAATTTCAATTTTCTATTTGGTTTGGAATTTAGATTTCTATTTCTTGATTACATTTAGTTTATACTTCTTGCTCTTTTTACATATTTGAATTAATTGATTACTATTTTGTCTTTTCAAGTTGTACTTTATTAACATATAACATGGCAAGACATCCTCTTGTATGTCGTTTTGTTATTATTTCTGTTGACAAGTTGTTAAAGGAGAAGATGAGCAAAAGATTTTCTAATTTCTTGGATTTCAATTTTAGGGGTACAATTTTAAAATGATAATCAAAGTTTAATAGATGAAAAGCCTATGCATTCCTCCATCTACCAACTGATTAATTACTTGCTACTCAGGATCAGGGAAAGAAACAAATATCTTCCTATGTATTTCATTTATATGCTTTATAGTTGACAGGAATGACAATAATAAGGGTAAAATATTTTTCATAGCCAATTATTCTATCAGTTGGTTGGTTTCAGGAAGGACCTTTGACAGCAAACCCCACCTTCTAATAAAATAGAAGGTGCACTAAAAGTTAAGAACTGCCATCCAAAGAAATTTGGTAATTTTTATATCTATTTCTCTTCTTTAATCCTTCCATATTTGGTTCGAAATTACTACTGTTTTATTTTGAAATGTGATTACAAATTCTTACTTTGGGTTTTGTTAGTCAGAGAAGATTAAGAAGTATCTACTAAGTGGCATACAAATTGAATTTGTGATAGCTGTTAATTTTTGGTAGAGGCAATTAACTTTTTTTTGGTAATAGTAATGTACAAGTGATCTTTGGTTTTTTAATTTCCGATAAAAAGTCCCTTTAGGTGTTGAAATTGCCATAACTAATTTTTTTTTTGTGGTTGTGGCTTGATAGTGAAAACCCTTTTTTCCTAATTTTCTACAATTAACGCATTCTTTCTGTATTAACCTTTGGAAAGCCGCTAAAGTTTTATGTGATTTCATGAGTCTTTTGTAATTACAAAGTTTAGGCAATCTTTCCGCATTGACTTTTGGAAAATCGTCAAATTATTTTTCAATTTCCTGAGATTTTATTATAATAAGTTTAATATTAGGAAACCATATCTTTAAGATTATTTGGAAGATTAAACGCAAGAAATGACAATGTACTTTTAAGTTTTTTTATTATAGTTGGTTTATCTTATTATAAACACTTTACAATTAAGCTAAAAAGTAATATTTCGCTTTGATTATAGATTGTGCCAACGTCCGATATACACAAGGGTTGGTTGGGATTCTTTGTTATTCAGTGGTTATGCTTATGCCCATTTCTCTTTGGGATATATTTTTATATTTTTGCAAAGCTTTTTACAATATGCAACTACTCTTATATTATTTTGATGCTTTGTATGCATAAGTTCTTAATGGATTATTGGGACCTTTTCGGAAACCAATATACGCAATGTACTTCCACTTTCACCTATAATAGTGATGTGATTCCATTTCCTAACCCATAACGGCAATGTACTTTCATATCGTTATTGATAATAGCAACATACTTGGCTCTTTACTAATAATAGCAATGTACTTACAATTCCCTCATGGGTCGTGCTAAGCACGGCCCTTCAAACGTACCTAGTATATATATATGAACAAATGTGAAGAATAGTATTAAAAGAATCTATGGTATATATCTTTGATGATATATTGATATTCATATAATATTTTAGAGCGGTTATCCGAGATTCTAATGATTATTATCATAACATTAACTAATTAGACGTTTTCCAGATTAAGCTTAATTATCTCCAATTTTATCGATCAAGATTATTTGATTAGAAAAAATCCAAAGCAATAAATAATATGAAATAAAAATATTAATAAAACACATTATGTGTATGAGCAATATAATTCAATTCATTTGAGATATCGTCAAATGACATTCTAACAAAAATCAATGGTATATAGCATACGCACAACATAATTATATTGGAAAAAAAACAAAAGAATCAATCGCATGGTCGCATTCCAAATGACTCGAATACGTATTATAGTTTAGAATAATACAAATACAATGTGCGGGTGACTGGGTGACACCAATGGCGGATGCATTATGGAAGTAGTGTTAATTTTTTTCGGAAAAATTCGTTATATGTTGCGGTTTTATATCGGAAAATATATTGGGCTACCCTAAAAAATTTTAAGTTATTTCTAAATGGACCAAAATACAAATTAGCCCAAATGGTCCGAAGATTTTTAGCCCACACCAATTAATTTAATGAAACAAAAAAGTATTAAGCCGAAAAAAAAAGAAGAAAAAAAAAGGACGTGGTCGGGACTTGGGTTATTGGATCGTTACTCTGACTTCGTGATTCATCAATCATTAGTCGACTTCTCAATTTTCGACTCCCAAGCTACAAATCGAATGTTGCGATCGTCGACATTGGAACATCAAGTCATCAACCATTCTCAATAGCAAAATTTCGGGCATGTCCTCCGCACCTCGGCTCTTCCATCACAATGAAACAAGTTAGTATAACCAAAATACTCATCCCTATTATGTATTTAGGTTAATTCAAATTTTAATTTTTTGTTATTATGTTTAAAAAATTAGAAATTAACAATTAACTTTGTTAAATTAGGGACTTAGGGTTAATACTTAATGATTATTTGTTGTTGAAACTTGAAATCAAGTTATAGTTGATATATTTTTATTGTAGATTGCTATTTGTTCATGTGTTGTTGAAACTTGGAATCAAGATTATAGTTGATATATCTTCATAATTGATAATTTAATTGTAGGTTGTTGTTTGTTGACTATTGTTGAAACTTGAAATCAAGTTTATAGTTCATATATTTTGATTGTAGGTTATTAAAAGTTTTTTCAAATGACATTTAGATGTTGGAGACAACAATGGTGAAGGAACTTCCAAAAAAAATAGGGCTAATGAAAGTAATCAAGTTCCACAGACTAATCAACCAATGCCAAAACCTCAAGAAACACAATCTAATGAACCTACTCAAGTTCCACAAACTAATCAACCTATGTCAAAACCAAAAGTGACACAATCTTTTGATTTGAATGATCTTCCTTCGGACCCGGGGGATAGGCCAAAGATTATATCTTATAATCCTAATCAAAGGGATGAAATAAGGAAGGCATATTTGATTAAAGGGTCTTGTCAACCAAAGGGGCATAATTTTAAATATACATTATTTAGTAATAAGCCAAGACGTTTTGTTGTGCAATGGTTTACTGATTTTCCATGGTTAGAATATAGCATAAAAGATAAGAAGACGTATTGTTTTTGTTGCTACTTGTTTGGAGATATGGTAGGGGAACAAGGTGGAAGAGATTTATTTATAATCGAAGGCTTTGACAATTGGAGTAAAAAATGCTCATTCCGGAAACATATGGGTAATATTCAAAGTTATCACCATAAGGCCCAAGAAAAGTGTGATTTGCTATTGAGAAAAAACCAATCTATCGGTGAAGTCTTGCATAAGCAAACAAAACTTGAGACAAGTAATTATGAAATTCGGTTACGTGCTACAATTCGTAGTTGTAGATTTTTATTGAAAAATGCATTACCATTTCGTGGACATGATGAGACGGAAAAATCTAATAATAAAGGACTTTTCATTGAAGTCTTATCTTTGATCAGAGAAGATAATGAGAAAAAATTTAAAGTTAAATTAGAAAATGCTGCAAAAAATGAAAAGCTGACTTCTCCCACTATTCAAAAAGTATTGTTGATTACTTTTCAAAAGAGATAATCAAGTCTATTTGTGATGAAATTTGGTAAAGATATGTTTGCTATTTTAGTTGATGAGTCTAGTGATGTTTCCAAAAAAAAAACAAATGACAATAGTTTTGAGATATATTGATAGACTTGGGACTGTAAAGGAAAAATTTATTGGAGTTGTTCACGTGTTGGATACATCTTCTTTGACTCTTAAAGCCGCCATTGATACCGTATTTTCCAACAGTAACTTAAGTATGGCTCAGGTGAGAAATCACAATACATTTATTCCTTTAAATTTTAATACGATATTAGTTTTATTTTTTATTTCTTATAGTTTTTTTATTAATTATTTTAAATATATAGGTGAGGGGACAAGGTTATGATGGAGCAAGTAACATGAGTAAGACATTCAACGGTTTTAAATTTTTGATTTTAAATGAAAACAATTCTACACATTATATACATGGTTTGCACACCAACTTCAATTAATGGTAGTGGCGGTTGCAAAGAAACATGATGATGTTGATGAATTCTTTGAATAATTAGCTTTGGTGGTTAATGTCGTTTGTGGGTCTTGTAAGAGAAAAGATATGATACGAGAGATGCAAAAAGAAAGAGTGGCAACTGAAATTGGTAGTGGTGAAATTGAACCAGGAAGAGGGTTGAATCAAGAGATTTCTCTTGTACGAGCTGGAGATACTAGATGGGGTTCACATTTTAAAACAATTGTAAGTTTGGTGAAGTTGTTTGCAGAAGTTGTTGTGGTACTTAAATATGTCAGAGAGAAAGGGTCTACTTTATCTAACCGTAATCAAGCAAAGGGTATTTTGTCATATTGCAAGACACTTGATTTCGTGTTTCTTTTGCACTTGATGTTGGAAATTCTATGCCTCACAGATACCTTGTCAAAGCATCTTTCAAAAAAAAGATCAAAATATTTTGGAAGCGGCTTTGTTAGTAAAAGGGACAAAGAAAGCATTGCTAGTTTTTAGAAAAGATGGGTTTCCACAAATTTAGAAGAAGGTATGTGCTTTTTGTGAAAAGCATAGTATTGGAATTATGGACATGACGGAATATTATGTTACCCCACGCAAGCGTAGGACCAATAAGACTAATCAACATCATTTTGAAGTTGTGATTTTTAACACAATTTTAGATATGCACATTCAAGAATTTGGGGATAGATTTAGTGAAGTTAGCACGGAGTTGATGGAGAACATGGCGGCTTTGAGTCATTGTGACTCGTTTTCTAGTTTTGATAAAGCAAAGTTGTTAAAGTTAAGTGAGATATACAAAAACGATTTTGACGATTTAAAAAGGGCACAACTTAATGGGCACCTTGATATCTATTATCACTCTTTGCTCCACGATGATAGATTTTTCAACTTGAAGGAAATTGCAGACCTCTCTTGTTTGTTGGTGGAAACCGAGAAGCACCTCTATTTTCCTTTGGTTTATAGATTATTAAAACTAGCTTTGGTTTTGCCCGTCGCAACCGCAACCATTGAACGGTGTTTTTCTGCAATGAAGTTCTTGAAGACCAATTTGCGTAATAGAATAAGTGATGATTTTATGAACGGTGTTTTGATTTGTAGTGTAGAAAAGTAAGCACTAGAGAATGTTAAGACTGAAAATGTAATTAGTCGCTTTCGTAAAATGAAAGATCGAAGAGGTGATCTTTAAAATGTAACGTTGTTATGGAAGTTGAACTTTATATTTAATGAAATTTCGTTTTTTTTTTCTTATTATATATTACACAAAAAAAAATCGGGATACCCCTTTATTTTGACCCTGGCTCCGCCACTGCTGGGTGAGCATCCGACTGAACAAGAACCGATTTAGTGGAATCAAGTGGACCGAAACCAGGCCGGTTAGCCTATATCGGTGATGGTACCAATTTTCTGGGTTGGAACCAATATAACTTATTATTTATTACGTATAACTTAATAAAGTCATTGATCTGTTATCGCAACAAAGTCCAAACGCTTCGGTACTTTACCTAGATCCATTTCATACACGGGATCTATCAAAAATACATAAAGAAATAAAGTGTTTATATAATCTAAAATGAAGTAGAAAGAGTAAACTCATGCTCAAACAAAAAACAATTTATCTATGGTACACTTTGGTAACCAAAATAGGTGTATGTATAGTCTAAAATAAAATATAAACAGTAAATTAAATGTTAGAAAAAAATCATGACATGTAACCTTAAACAAAGGAGTTAGCATGTTTAGATTAGGAAATGATTTTGGCTCTTCAAATTTCGGGTTGGTCTTGGTTAATGGTTATTTTACTCGGTATTGATGGCATCAAAATCAGTTTGAAACCGTAACTGATTAAGCCACATATGGATAACTAATAATTGGTGTGTATTCTCATAATATGTTTCATTCCGATATGGATCAGTCCAACCAGGTTAAATGCTCACTCCTAATACAATGTTCTAAATATATGATTGTTGTCATAATATTGAAATAATTCAAGAAATTTTTTCAATATTGAAATAATTCAAGAAATTTTTTCCAGTAATTTTATATAAATATAACTTTTGTTTAAAGAATAACATTTCTTGTTATAAATATAACAATCATGCAACTATTGGAAATTTTTATTTAAAAGTTTAGATGATAGGAAAATATTGTTTTAAATATAACATACTAGCTTATAGGCTCTAGAAACTACAGTTATAAAAATAATTAATTTTTATATTAAAGTTCATAATTATTAATCAATTATTTTCAATAAATTATTAATTAAACATGTTTTTGTAAGATTTTCAATATAGAAATACATTTAATTATCCGCAGTCATAAACCAAACTTATTCAAAGAAAAATTTAATTTCTTCTAAAAATTAGGAGTCAAATAACTAGTTGTCTAACTTATTATCAACATTAATACTTTTTTTAAACAATAAAAAATGATGAGAAAATAACAAATGTCGTTTTTATAAAGCATTTGAAAATAAACATAAATTATATGAAAATGACAAGTGACACTAATGACTATTTTTTTACTAATATACCAGGATTTGCCATAATAATATGGAAAACATTGTTTTAAATATAATATATTTTCGAAAATGCTCAACAAATTCATTTAAAAGTATAGGATAATATGAAAACACCATTACTTCTAACTTATTTCTTCTAATGTGGACAGATTTTCATAATGTATAAGATGTTTGCATATTTTAGATTTTCACAAATTCTTTTGGCTTCTCTCGTTCAATTTGATTATTCTTCTAAGGTTTTACTCCAAAGTTGGTCGTTGACGCCGAACTTTAAGAAAATATCTTTTTAAATCAGTATATATTTATGAATAATAGTATAAAATACATATAAAGATATTAATTATATATAAATTTGTTGTTTTAAATCACGTCTTATAAATAACATGACTCATCATGACTTGTAAAAACTTGAGGCTTGACATTATAACCGAGTCATGCCTAACATTATTTAGAACATTAGAGTTTTTTGTTCTTCCATATAATTTTCTCAAGAATTATAATTATCAAAATTATCATTTTTATCAACATCCATGTGATCATCAGTAATACGTGATAATAAAACAAACAGTGTATTTTTCATATGAATATGACGAAATTTATCAGTAATTTTAATGCAATAAAAATTATGCCATACCTACGAAATAATAAAAACTTAAAGATACAATATTGTGGATGAGGATTTGTATTGAGTAACAAACGATTGAATCGGTGAAGAAAAAAAAACAAAAATTAAACTGATTGTATATATAATTGTTGTATATTTGAAAATTTCCTAAACTGAATGGATAATAATCATGAATACATTGATTAGCCAAATTACATAATTCCCATTGATCGTTATTTATGGTAAAACTGATTAGGGCTTGATGTGCATTTTATCATTTACTACCGGTTTATAGCTTTATGTGCATTCCATCTATGCAAGCAGTTAAGTTATATACCATTAATGGTATTGATTTGGATCCACATACATAGTTCTTCTATTTCATTCTTATGTATTCCATGTATTATGATTAATTGGGTCTATTGGTTAAAGGACTCCCTCATGTCTTTTGATGCTTTGTAATTGTTTTCAAACATCTTGCTTGTGGTTAATAATACTTTGTCGTTCTATATAAAGTATCACACATTAGTTTTAAGCTTTCATATGTCATTTCATATCATAATTCATGATAGCTAGTAGTGGATATAAAAACTATCGACTATAATAAATAAAAATCCATTTTGCCACATATTAATCTCTCATGAGTTTTGACACTTATTATTTTATAATATTTTTGAAATAAATAATATTCACATGTTAATTTTTAGGTTTTTCCAATTTTTTTAATATTAAAAAGTCACATAATACTTGTATATTTATATACACAAAGTATTAAATGTAATAAATATGATAGTAATTGTAATTAATACGTTTTTTCTTTTTTTATTTCAAAATTTTATTTAAAATAAATATTTAATGTTTATATTTTAATATTTAATTTTTTTAATCAATTCATATAATACATGAGTTTTACACCTACTATAATTTAAAAGAAAATCAACCAAGAGTTGGCCAAAAGAAGGTATACAATTGTTTTTGTTTTCTTTTCATATCGTCCAAAGAGCGGGCCCTCTCCTAAGTCTCCCTCTATCCTTGCAATGGCAGAGAGTCATAGTTGACGGATATGAACCCCTTTTGTAAAAGCGAAGGGTGACAAGTTTGTATCCATCATAGTATCAATATGTGAGATTTTATACTAACTTGTTTGAATATATCGATTAATCACAAAACTATAAAGTAAATATGTAATTCCTAACTCTTTCGACTATGGTACTAGACATTTGATTTGATCATGGCAAAAAAAAAACAAGTAGAGGAAGTGATGGGTTTTTGGTAAATTGTACAACTACAAAACATTCAATGGACCTAATTTGGTGAAGTGGGTATGAGGCCATTATCATTATAGCACGATATATTGAAACTTCCCAAATGTCATAATTAGAAAGAGGTGAAAAAAGTGGGTTAAATTTGACTACTTGAAAGCTTTCTCATGATCCAATAATCCCCGCCCCGAATTCGTTCCCTATTGAGGGGTGCTTGTTCCCAATAGTGATTCAAATTTGACTTAAACGGAGGTCATGATTTCATTAGGGTGTTATTAACATGTAATTCTTGTATTAAAGTTGCTGCTATAAGAACTTTATAATTATTTAATTATATTTGTTTCTTAAAAAATATTAAACATTTGATTGAATTTGTTTAACCGATTGATATACAAGTTGATGAGTAAAAACTGTTAATTTAAGATGTTACAAGCTACTTGATAAAGAAAAAACGAAAACGAATATTTTTTATTAAAGAAATTGTTATCAATATCAAGTAATAATTTAGGAAGTGATATTTTTATTTATATTTATATTTAAAAATAAGATGATTTAACTTTTATATTTTTATTTTAATTATAAAAATAAAATCATAATAAAAAGTATAAAAGCCAAAATACTTTTCTTATAAATAAAAAATATAAATGAAAATATTACCTGCCTAATAACTTAAATAAGAAAAAAAAAATTGAATTGGAAACCAAAAATGGTTGCATTTTTCTAGACATCTAAAAATGTTATATATTTTGGAAGCTCGGATAGGGAAAGCATCAAGGCGACAAAAGTCTCACAACTTTGATTTTCTTGTTTCTCTAAAAAGATTATGTTCTGAAAATCGTGATTTGTGAATTTGTCTCCTACTTTTTTACGTTAATGTCCAACTATTGTTATTATAGTAGAGTTTTTTGTTTTTTGTCTTTTTTGTTTTGTTTTTATTTTTATTCTCAAATGGTGCAAAAGTGAATGAATAAAGTTAATATTATAGCAAATCTGGAAATGAAAATGTTTTAAATTTACAAAGAAAAAAAAATAATATAAAGTAACTAGTACAGAAATGTTTTAGGTTTAGGATCCCAAATCACTTATAGCTTCTATCAAGAATACGTCAATAATAGACACGACAATTTTTTTTTTTATCTTTATGGAAGCTTATTCTTTTAATCTTTTTAAAGGAAAAAGAAAAAAAACAATTCCCATGTGCTACACATTCTCTTGTTACTAAATTCCCTACTTTTAAAACTTTTTATTTGGAGCGATCTTAATAAATAATTTGCTACCATAAAAAGTTAAAAACTGCGGTTGAGCCTTTGTGAAAAGAGAAATTAACCCAAGAAAAAGGTTTTGTTAAGTTTGCTAGATTCCGCAAAAGGGTAGGAAGGGCACTCTTGTCAATTGCCATCCCACTTTTCATCAAATGGGGTGTATAGATTTCATATATTTTATTTCATAATAATCTTTTAATTGCTAATTTCCTGAAAATGAAGGAAAGGTATTCCACTCATTTTGCATCAAGTGGGTGCATAGAATTTCGCATAAAATTTTTCTTATCCGATCATGCAATTGCTAATTTTCTTAAAAGGATACGAAGGGCAATTTTGTCATTAAAGTTTTTTTTTTTATAAGTGGGTTAATAGTATATACATTTTCTTTTTAGGGTTTAAAGCGGAAAAGTCACATTGTTTTGAGAAAATTTTTGATAAAGTTCTAAATGTTTTTTTTAACATAAAAGTTTCATTATTTTGAAAAAATCACATAATCTGTCATTTCTTGTTTAAATATAAAAAAAGATTTTTTCGTTAATTTTGGGGAAAATGACTTGTAAGGATAATGATCTTTTACCTGTAAAATAACGGGATATAGTATTTGAACTCCACTTGCAATTACATGCCAATACCTATAAAATAACGGGATATAGTATAAAAGTAGTATTTGGGAATTATATGGTTGGAATACAATAAAAGTATATATACCTTAGATGTGTCCTCATGTCTACTATTTTCCTTCTAATAGATGGACATATGGCTAGATTCCATTTCTGCCGCTTCAATCTTTTACAATACATCCTATCCATCACAAACCTCCTAATTTCCTCTAACATTGTTATAATCGGTTTTTTCCTAGCATCCACAATTACAATATTAAATGATTCACAAATACCATTCTCAATGGCATCACAACACCTGTCCAATACAAAAAAATCCATAGACAAGGATTTTGGATCTCTTTCCATCAAGTGATCATATGTTTGTATATCAATCACCCTAATCTCTTTCATTATACTTCAAACCTTTGGACAGTTGTGGCCTTTGCAGCCCTCCAAAAAAGCTTCCTATAATCAACACGCCTAAATTTTTTCTTGAAATTAGCATAGATGTGCCTAGTAGATTGCCTATGCTTAGCATCTGGTACTCTTTCTTTAACAGCCTCAATAAGACCCTAAACATGCAAGATAAACAAGACATTAAGATAAATAAAATAGTAACCAATTAAAAAACAGTTAGGATGAATACCTTGTGTTGGTCAGAAAGTAAGGTTAATCCTGCTCCATTTCTCATGTCAATGTCATTAAGTAGTAAGTCTAGAAACCACTTCCAAGTTTCTTTGTTCTCAACTGCAACTACTGCCCAAGCAATGGGGTAAATATAGTTGTTAGCATCTCTTCCTACAATTGAAAGAAGCTCACCTCTGCAAATACCTTTTAAAAAGCAACCATCTACACCTATAACCCTCCTTCATCCTTCAATCCAACCATCCTTTACACCTTTGATACAAACATATATCCTAGAAAAATAAACTGTGGAATCAGGCATTGTATCCGTCCCATTTTTCACTGTTGACCCTGGATTTGATCTCAATATCTCAGCTACATAACTCCATAATTTTTCATAATGTGTATTCAAATTGCCTTCAATCTCATTAAGTGCAAACTTCTTTGCATTCCTGCATTGTCCAACACTAACCTTCACATTGAAATGTTCCCCAACTTTATCCCTCATATCCCTGCAACTCATTTTGGGATTTCTAAAATATCATTAACAAAATGTTTCCCTATCCATGAGTAAGTAACAACTGACCCAAACTTGAAGGTTCTAGCACAATTATGCTCATTAATTAAGGACTTGATTTGGAATGATTTTTCACTGCTCATCCAAGTAGCCCATAGTATAAAAGGACATGTTGCCTTTCCTTCACTAGTTTTACAACACCTGACTAACAACCTAGTTTTATCATTTTTTTCGTACCAAAGGTTATAACCGTTTGCTACTGCATAGTTTGATACAAGCTATTTAAGTTCTTGAGGGTTACAAAACCTCATACCAAGGATGGGTTGCATTGTATCCCATTTCTGAGTCGTGTCATGAAAAGGATAAATTAGGGCTTGTTTGGTTCCATTATCTGAATCATCATTCTCATCAACAAAATCATCTCTAGGGATAACACTAATATGGTTAAGAAAGGGATCATCGGACTTAGTCAATTGCATTACCTCTTCATCAGGTTCATGATCAACAACATCAGACATGACCGAGTCCTTATCTTCATCAGAGCTTTCACTATCAACACCTTCTTCTTCCTTTTCTTCCTCTATCCAGTCAAATACCGATTCATTGTAGTGATCAACATATACATTAATCTTTCCCTCGTTACCATTTGCAGCATCAAGAAACCTCGTGTAGTCATCATCATTTGTCAGTGGTCTCAACCCTTCACATATCGACTTATACCCAAGACAGTAGTAGACATCAGGACACTTCCCCTTTATGACATCTTCAAGAACATAAATGAACTCCTTGAAATTTAATCCACCAAAATCGACATCTGTAATTGTAGTATTTTGATTCATGTAGTAGATAAGAGGATTGGGGGAAAATATTCCATCGTAATGAACATCTACTTGAATGCTGGGATAACCTATTGTATCCGGTTGCCAACGGTAATATGTGTACACGAAACACATATTAATCGTATTTTTTGTTAAAAAAAAACATGAATTGTATAATTTGAACACGGGTAAAAGATCATTATCCTTACAAGTCATTTTCCCTTAATTTTGACTAAACGTTAAATAATCGAGACTTTTCTATTCACAAAAAAACTTTTAGGACTTTATTAAAAAAAATTCAAAATAATGAGATTTTTCTGTATAAAACCCTTTCTTTTCATCTAATTTTCTTACCGGTATTCCTCATTTCGTATCAGGTACGATGGCAATCTTGTCATTCCATTTCTCCTCAACAAGTCAACTGGGTGCGTTAGTTTTCACATATTTCTTTTTCTTATCTAATTTTCTAATCTTGTTAAATTCCCCAAAACGATAAGAAAGGCAACATTGACATTCCACTTCTCGATTGTAAGGTGGACACATAGAATTTCACATATTCTTTTTATGTAATTCTCTATTTGTTAAATTTTTCGTAAAGTTAAAAGGGTATTTTTATCACTTTATTCTTAATCAAACGCATGAATGTGATATCAAATGTTTTATTGGGTGTTTTCAGCAACAAATATTGATCGTTTAGCTTTTAGATTTAAGAAACAACCTCTGAATTAGAAAAAAAAATGTTTGAAAATACTCGTTTAAAACATTTATTTAGAAAGATATTTATAATTCAAAATTTGTTTTAAATATAATTAAACGATTTTAGTTTTAGTTTTTTATATAGTTTGGTACCTTTAGTCTATTTTTTTAATGTAATAAAAAATAGACATTAAAAATGGAACTGTATACGACACCTACTTCTGCATTTGTTAGGTTTTCATTTTCACCACACTACCAATGTTGTAGATGCTTTCAATAAATGCAAACAAAATACAAAATCAGATTACACATGAGGTATCAGTTAAAATACGACGTATTATTAAGTAATCGGTTCTATCATTTTTATTCTATTAATATATATGTTTTATCTTTATATTCTTTGGATGTTACTGTATGTATCCCCCTTCATTCATATACATGGTTACATCATGGAATGTATACAAATACTATTACACTCATATGGAAATACACAAAACAATTCGAGATACATATAAATATTTTATATTCTTTTCATATCAAATAAATAGCATGTGCGAACATGTTTTTTTAATGTTTTTCTAGCACTATAAATAAAATCCGCAAAATTAAATTGTTGGTCAAGGAAATCGAACTTTTATCTTAACCTAAGTCTCTACTCCCGTTAAGAAAAACTAAACGTATTATAAAAAAATCGTTAAAGTACAACACTCAAGTTGTTGTATTTTTGAATGTTTTTTTGGATGTACATTTGATAAATAAAGGTATTGGACACAGAATATTGAAAAAAAATGAGATTTTAACTATTATAGATACTAGAAGGTGGATTGATTAAATTTTTTTGCCAAGTGTTCCTACTCCTACCAGATGGAACGGGTTTGTCCCCCGAAAAGTTAATATTCTTGTGTGGAGAATTCGCTTAAATAGATTGCTGACAAGGAGTAATCTCAATCATTGTGGAATTGATGTTCCGATTACTTTATGCCCGATTTGTAACTTGGAAGTAGAGCAACTTGATCACTTGTTCATTAAATGAGAGGTGGTTGCCAAAACATAGGATGCAATTTTCAAATGGTTAGACATTAAACTTATCTCCTTTGATTGCATTAATGGTTTATTTGATATAATTGATACAATTAGAGGAAGCACCAATAAAAGAAGAGTAATAGATGTGGTGGTTAACACGTCTCTTTGGTATTTATGGAGGTTTCGTAGACATACAGTTTTCGAAGGTGGAAAGATGAGAAATGATAGTATTGTTCACTCTATAAGAGAATATTCTTTTTTTTTATTGGATGCAATTCCCTCTAAATATTTTGTAAGTTTTTTCTTTCTTTTCCTCTAGTGTTTTGCTAGAGCTTTTATATATTTGTGGTTGACTAATTCAAACAAAATATATATATAGAAAATAAAATATATTAGAAAAATCCATATAAAATAGAAGTATAACTCTCATATATTTCTATTTATGTTAGGTAGCGTCGTCATGAATATATACTATTTCATTAAAATTTATAAATGAACAAATACTTTTCATGTGATATTACTTATTAGTGTTTGGTATTTATGGCATTATCTAAATATCGAAGATCAGAAGACGAAAATATGTAAGTTTCAATACACGACATCATTAAAAGGACACCAATATACATACCTAAAAAGTAAAAACAGTTTCTACATTAAGGTCGGTGTCACGTCGATGTTCGTATCAAATCTTCCACCGGAAGTAAAGAAGGAAACCCTGAAAAATGTGTTTTCTAAACATGGTGAAGTGGTGGACGTATACATAGCATTAAAGAAGGATGTGAACCGAAAAACTTTCGCTTTTGTAAGATTCAAAAGAGTGGATGACGAAATTGAATTGGAAAGAGCCCTACAAGGAATAAAGATTGGCACCAGAATGTTAGGTGTAAACATTGCAAGGTTCGAAAGGAAACTCGATAATGGAGGTTTTTCAGGAATCCGAAGCAACTCAAGTAGGAACCATAATCAATTCCCTAAGGTGAAAACGTTCATGAACAGAGATTGCTGAAGTTGCGGTTGGTGATAGTAAGCCTTCTGGTATTCCACCACTTCCTCCTAGCTGAAATCTGTGCTTATTAAACTCTCTGATGCCTCCCCACTTTGTGTCAAATGTAAACATACCATGATTGGCGAACTGCATAGTTTTGATCACTTAGAGAAGGCCCCATACTCTTTTAAAATTTGTGATGGCTCCGACTGTGACATAAAACACCTTGGAGGATTGAAAATTGGGGTCAAGTTCATGAATGACGAGAGCATTGATGCCTTTTTGAAAGGATGGACGAAATGGTTTAGCAGAGTTGATAGTGGTGACATAGCGACAATCAGTGCTGATAGAATAGCATGGATAAAAGTTTTGGGCCTCCTTCCGAAACTGTGGTTTGAGGAGAATTTCGTGACGATTGTTGAATCTGCTGGTAAAGTAATTGTTCCGTGTGAGGTGGACCAATCAGCGGTAAATTTATCCTTCGGTAAAGTGGGCATCTTAACTGAATCCTTATCAACTGTATCCAAAGACCTTCACGTTGAAGTTAATGGGAAAATCACAAAAATCAGAATTGATGAAGTTGATACAGACTGGGTTTCATTCAAGTATTCAACTGAGGATTCCACTTCCAACGAGGAGGATGTTAATGAAGAGGAAGATGATGGTGAGGATTATATTTCTGATACGGTCCCAACGGATAACAAAAATGATGAAGAGTTGGAGGACGGGGAATTCATAATTCTAGACATTGATGCGGTTAATGGTTCTGTCATGAATAATGCAAGCTCATATGATATGATCCGATCACCGAAGGTGACGTCATCACCGGCGAATGTGGCAATGCATGAAGATGACTTGGATGAAAGAAACAAAACGTTTGAGGAAGCCCAAGAGGCAAGCATGGGTGTATTCATGAATGAGAATGCAAAAGATGAAACTGAAGAACAAAATAATAATGACAATAACAATAATGAGGAGAATGATGAAACATTAAATAATCTCCCGAATTTCAACGTGGAAAAAAAATGTGGGGCCACTAAGAGTAACTAATGGACTCTTACATAATCTAGCATTATCTGGTTGCTTTGGGCCATTTCCAAATCATATGGGCCTAAATGAAAATCAGATGGACGCCTTGTTTGAGGGAGCCCATGACAAATGGAGAAGGCTTGCGAGATACCCAATTGACGTCCCCATTTCATCCTCCCGCAATCAAATTTTGACCTTAAGCAATAACCAATTCCTTCTCAAGTTCCTCTCCCAGATTCTGATACTGATTCCCCATCCCCTTCGATGGAGGTCAGAAACACAATTGTAATTGGAAAAATGTTGGGCTTTGATGTGGATGAGGAAAATTTGGTGCTCAAAGAGTTATTTGGCGATGAAGGGAGAACCACGATCCAAGATGAACATAATGTCTCTTAATATTAGAGGCATGGGAGAGAAGCATAAAATCGATTGGGTCTGAAGATTACGTTATGAGAACAGATTATGCATGGTGTGTAACATCCCAAAATTTTTGACCAAAAAATTCATTTTTAATATAACAAAAACACATTTGTAGCTTGGTTCACACATTGAAAAGTAGTTCAAATAAAACATTTATCAGAGTTCATTCCTAGAAATCACATATTGCAGAAAACATAGGTGTATGTGCTACGATCATCCCGAGCTCCTTTATCTGAAAACTGGAGGTACCTGAAACCAAAACTGAAAACCGTAAGCACGAAGCTTAGTGAGTTCCCCAAATACCACATACCATACATATCAACACACTGCCTAACATATTTTGGTGATGGCCTACCCCTTCGGTCTCTTTCAACCGGATACTGTCTAGCATATAAGCACATAAATCACATATTGTCATACATAAGCATGAGCCATACATATCATTCATATATCATAATCAATAAAGAAGCTATGTGTCGATACATAGTCTTGTTATTATGCCATGGGCCGCCACGTGGTCTTTCTTGCCAAGTCGGGGGCCACCCCCTAGGTCTTACAGACAAGTGTCAAGAGCCACCTCCTAGTCTTCCATGCAAGCATCACAAAGACAACTAGCATACATACTACTCTACTTAGTTAATTAACATACAGTGTGCCAGGAGCCACCTCCTAGTCTTTCATACATAATGCCTAGGGCTAACCCACGGGTCTTCCTACCATACATAATAACATACAGTGTGCCAGGAGCTGGATCCTGGTCTTTCATACATAATGCCTAGGGCTAACCCCCAGGTCTTCCTACAGTACATAAACCAAATGGGCCGACATTGGTGCCTTCGACCCATACAATTAGTAAGGAGACTCACCTCGAATGCAGAAGCTCCCCGGAAGAAATGCTTAACTATTGCCTCGCTGGCTTTCCGAGCTATCAATACCAAAACCAGATAAAATCTTAGTTAATAGGCCAAAACCCTCAAGTTTGGCCCAAGGCCAAACTTGGTCAAAAGTAAACGATCAGCGGAAGTCAAAGTCAACAAATCAAACTTTAGGCCAACGTACTCAACTCATATGCATGGTGTACTTACCAACCAGAATTAGGACCCCATACGAGTACGCGCAGCATACTCGAAGGGACACCCGACAGACCCAGCCAAATGACACTTTTCCATTAAGTGCTTAATCTCTTATGTCCTTTCATCCAACACTCAAATCTATTCCCACAACATCATTTTAAGTCATAAAGTTTCCACCTATATGACTTTCCATGTCTAGAAAAGGTCTAAAAGCTAAAACCTTAACTTATTAATCCATTAAGACATCATGATACTCTCATGGAAGGTATAGAAGGATCAAAATTGCATTTTTATGGATCCTAAAAGCTCCATAATGGATAAAGTTTCCAACTTTATTCATTAGAATGATCCAAACCACCAAGATCTAGCCTTTAAGCATCAAATGGGGCCAAAAGTTCATCTTTTTTAACTTTATCCATTAAGTCCAAGTCTCTAACCTTCAGATCTAAATCACAATGATGTTTAGATGGATAAAGTTTCCAAATTTATCTATAAAAATGTCACAAACTTTCAAGATCTAAACTTTATGCACTAAAATGACCAAAAGCTCATAACATCCAAAACTAGTTAGATCTAACAAATGCATCATCAAGATTCAAACTTTATACCTCTAGAAGATAGATCAAGGTGAACAAAGTCCAGATATATAAGCTCCAATGCAACTAACATTTCTACAAGAAGTTCCTTCTTCTCCAAGGTGCACCATGCATACTCCAAAGCACTCAAAATCACCTTCTTTTAGCTCACAAGGGTCATCTAAGGTTAGGGTTTCATGAAAGGGGTGTTGGAGGGGTGGAGGCTGAGAATGGAGTAGGTTTGGGGGAGTTAAGGAGCTTAAATATGGCTTAAACCATGAAAATAGGGTTTGGGAACTGATTGCATACGCCCAACGTACTCAGGATTCCATTAGTACGCCTAGCGTACAACTTTTTGTACGCCCAACATACTCAGCTTGGCCCAAAACCACTTAAACTTCAAACGGTCATAACTTCTTCGTTCTAACTCCGTTTTCAACGTTCTTTATATCCACGAAAAGGTATTAGGAGCTCTACAATCCTATCTAATTAATTTTGACTTAAAACACATCGAACTAAAATCCATAATTCATAAAAGAAGTCTGAAACACTACATTCCCATTTTACCCTTTGACTCCAAAGTGCAAACCGAACTATTGGGTCACATATCTACATTACCCACATCCAAATGGGCCTAAATCTTATCTTTTCAAAGGACCTAATCCTTATGATGACCGCTCTTCGGGCCACAGCCTCAAATTAGGAATTGAGTCGGAACAAGGCGTTACATGGTGGGTATTCAAGAATCAAAATTAGGAGAATCCTCGCTGCCTCTCAATGTCGAGAACTATTGGGGAGATTCAGACTTTGGCTTCGAGCAAGTGCTTACAACTGGAAGATCTGGTGGTATCATTTCTATATGGGATAATAAATGTATTCGGTGATGGAATCTATCAAGTCTATATATTTCATCGCGACATTAGGGAATTTTGTTGGTATTAATGGTCTAACTGGTATTATCAACGTATATGAACCTAAATTGGAGACTGGAAAAGCTAAAGTATGGGGAGATTTATTAGCATTAAAACAATCCAAATCTGCAACTTGGATCATAATGGGAGTTTTTAACGTGGTTCGCAGACCTGATGAAATAATCAAATCGATATTTTTCCCCCAAGGTGCGCATGAATTCAACGAATTCATTCGTAATGGCGAGTTTACTGATCTGAGGATGGGCGGTCAAAAATTCACGTATTTCAAGACGCATGGGGCCAAACTAAGTAAGCTAGATCGATTCCTAGCCTACAACAATTTTTTTCGGCTTTTCCACTTGCTTCCTGTTTCGCAATGGATAGAGACTTATCTTACCATTCCCTGATCATTTTCAGAGTTTGTTGTGACGATTTTGGCCCACCTCTTGTCAAATTATTTAATTCATGGCTTCTGAAAGAAGGATTTCACGAGACTGTTAGGAAAGCTTGTGTTGAATTTTTGGGTTATGGAAACCCCGATATGATGTTCCTTAACAAATTCAAGCAGTTAGAAAAAGCCATCAGATGCTGGAAATCTAATGTAATGAAGGAGGAAACCAAAGAAATGGAAGAAATAAAAAAGAGAATGGTTGAACTTAATTGGTGGCGGAATCGAGATGCTTAACAGCTATATAGTTGGAAGAAAGAGCATTCGGTGGTGTTAAGTTAGCTGAACTTGCTAGAACCACAACATTAAACTTAAAGAAAAGAGTCAGGCTAAAATGGGAGGTGGAAGGTGATGAGAATTCATGATTCTTTCATGGATATGTGAGCAACAGGAACCGGAAAATCATATTCATGGAATTATGGATAACGGTAAGTGGACAACGGACCCAACTAAAATAAAGCAGGAGGCAGTCAAGTTCTTTGAGAATAAGTTTTATGAAGCTTGGCCTTAACGGACCAGTTCCGTAATTCTGGATTCAGAAAGCTATCAGAAGGCGGTGTTAGATTCCTTAAAGCGGAGATCACAATCACAAAAATAAAGAATGCAATATGGTCGTGTGGTGGAGACAAGTCTCTCGAGCCTGACGATTTTACATTCAAATTTTTCAAAAGGTGTTGGGAATTGTTAAAAGACAACATCTTGGATTCCTTAAAGCGGAGATCACAATCACAAAAATAAAGAATGCAATATGGTCGTGTGGTGGAGACAAGTCTCTCGAGCCTGACGATTTTACATTCAAATTTTTCAAAAGGTGTTGGGAATTGTTAAAAGACAACATCTTGGAGTTTGTGAAACACTTTGAAGTGGAGGGGGGGGGGATTTCGAAGGGTTGCAACTCTTCATTTATTTCACTTGCAGTGAAATCTAAAGATCCAATTCACTTTAGAGACTTCAGGCCGATAAGTCTAATTGGAGTTTTGTAGAAAATCACCACCAAGGTGCTTGCACTCAAGCTTAAACGGGTCATTAGGAATGTAGTAGGGAGGTCCAATCTACTTATGTCGAGGGAAAGAACATTTTAGAAGGCCCGATGATTGTTAATGAACTTTGCTCATGGGCAAAGGCAAGAAGTAGAAAGATGCTTCTATTTAACGCAAATTTTAATAAAGCCTTTAACTCCGTGAAATGGGCTTTCCTCGACTCAATAATGGAACATATGCAATTTGAGGTTAAATGGAGGCACTGGATACGGAGATGTTTGGAATCTGGGAGAGCTTCCGTGATAATTAATGGGATCCTAACAAATGAGTTCCCCATAAGTAGAATCAAACTAAATTGTATGATAGGTTGTGACGTTCATGATAAATCAAGTAAGAAATGATAATCGAAGTGAAACAGTTAAATTACAAGGAAAGCCCTTGATCCTTGATAGGATATCCGACATAAAACCTTGGGAGGTGATAATGATCATCTTCCTAGATAATTTTATTGACATAAAATGTTGAATACAGAGATGAATGTGCAAATTTAAGTAAAAGTATCATGAATGAGCTCAGTGAGTCCCTAGTGTGCTAATTACATGTGCTATTTATAGTCTTATGCTAATAACAAGAAGTCTGATAATCTTGGGATCCTCCAGAATCAGCATATGAACGTTGTTTGACTTGGTATTCTGGGTATTTTCATGGTTGAAATGACTCTCCGTTAAGAATGGGTCGTGTGTTGACTCGTTCTGCACATGTGAGATAAATAAAGAAAATATAACATTTACAAGTGTTAGAAATATTAGTGGTAATAGTCAGGATCTTGGGATATGTTTAAGGATCCCGAGGCTTTAGGAATATTTGAGGATCCTGAATATAAGTGAAGGATCTTGCCCCTAACACGGGTTACCTTAAAATTAGGATTTCCCCTAATGAACTGCTAAGAGTTATAACGTTCACATGTTGTATAGAATTGGGATACTCCCCAGAAACTATGCAAGGCTTGTAGCATTATCATGTTACAAAATAAGAAGTTTCCCCGGTTTCTTCTCCAAGATGATGTTATTTCCAATTGATTCTTAAGGTAAGATCATTCCCCATTCACAAACTTAGAGATCCTTCCTGATGAACTCCTATAGCAAAGATCCTTTACATACGGAAGCTTCAAGACTTCTCATGAGTCAAATGGTCGCAAATTCTAAGTATGACTAGGTCTTATCTATCCTTTATAATTATTTTTCCTACATAAAACATGTTTATTATCCTAAAATATCTTAATTATTTTAAGATCACAGTTTGATGACTAATCGTTTCAGGCTAAGATCTGAACTTTTCAGGATCTAACTATGTAAGGATCCTCGAAATTCCTATAATCATATCAATCAAATTAACCATCCAAGCAGAGAAGTTGAGGTCTGATATATATATATATATATATATATATATATATATATATATATATATATATATATAAATTGCTCAACTTTTAATTTTATAAAACTGATTTTATCGCAACCAGACTGACACACACTAGGCAGTGAATCTAATCATGTAATAGTATATTTGTGGTAAGAACATGTATCGAACATAAGGGGAACGGTGGTGAATTAAATTAGAATTTTTTATTATAGGTTACACTAAAGACTCGAAAGTAGTAAAGAATGGTTTTATGGAATTAAATCTCAAATAATAGACTAAACAACAATTCTCAATAAACTGACCGAAGACAATCTCTTTAGTTACTTTGGTTTAGACAAATTACATCTTAAAATCATAGATAATTGCACACACAGATTTATTTATTCTTGTTCACCAATTGCTAAAATGACAAGCATCACGGTCACGCTACTAATCCTTTGATTTCAACACAACTATTAATTTATTGATCAGCTGAACAAACAATCATGCAAATCAATATTTAGTTCGTATTAAGCAAGATTTGATGTTATTTAACCCAAATGGCCATAGGAATTAAATCATGCATAGATTGGTTGTCTACTCATGCATACACATTAAAGTTCATCACTTATTTCGAAACCTTAGGTTTTGGTTAAAACTCTAGTGGACAGTTTTGATTAAATTTAACACAGTCAAATGGTCATCTAAATTCTATCAATTCAGCAATAAGGAATAAGTAACAATCTTAACACATATGGATCATGCAATCAAACTTGACAAAATAAATTAAAATAAACAATCCAAATAGCAATTAATCCACAAAGTCAAGGATTCATCTAATCATAAAAACAAAGCAAAAGGGTTTTAATCCCTAAATCAGAAAGTAAATGCATATAGAATCACATTGGAATGCTAATCTTGGTCGAAACAACGAACCACATGATTACTGGTATGAATCTACTCCCCAATCCTTCAGATCTTTGCTCCTATCAGTGTAATGGCCTTCTGGCCTCCTTTTAGACCCTTAAAATGGCAGAATAGAGGTTACTTGTCGACTAAGTATCAACAGAAACCGAGTTCTACCTTCTGATTGGCCGAAAATCGCTTTTTATGTGATTTTGAACTGACTCTGTACGTTGGCGTAATGACATTACACGGGGTGTACTATGAAACTCATCGTGATTTGGATTCAGACACATAGCCCAATATGCTGGGCATAGAGCTAATCTTTAGAGTACGCATGGCATATGCCCATTACGTAGGGATTAGTGGCCTGCCTTCAGCCACCCCATTCCTTTTTGCAGTCCAATCCCAATTTTCGTCTCCTTTTACTTCTTTTCCACTCTAGCAACAATATACATATAAAATATAAATTTAAACACTATAAGTACCTTTTAGTTCAAAATAGCAATAATTAAGGCAAAAATATTAAGATATGGTATTATATATATGTATATATATATATATATATATATATATATATATATATATATACACACACACACACATACATATCAAAATACCCCACACTTATCTTTTGTTTACCCCCAAGCAAAACTGATTTTATTATTATTATATCAAGACTTTAGCTACCAACATCGCACAAGAAAATCCATTTTGAGCCTCTTCATTAGTTCAAGCCCCAATGCATGAATTTGTGTCTAAAATTTTCTAAGAACCTCCCAATCCTAAATACTCACAATCTTCATAAACACTTGCCCACTTCTTTTGAACAACGCTCATTTTATACATCCTTCCGAATCCATCCCCAAAAAGCTTTCTTGACCTCAAGGTATTTTTAGTTAAAGGCCCCAAACATACATATGGAAAAATAACCTAGAAATAAAAAAAATACAATAAATAACTTAACAACTTCCACCTTTGAATCTTTGATGCTATTTCTTCAGCTTCGTAAATTTGTAGATTCTTTCAAACTTTGCAACTTTCTTTCTTATTTTTTTTTTCAATCTCACTTTTTTCATTCAAACTAAAAATCCTAGAAAAAACATATACTTAAGCAAGGGGATTTAACTTCAAACTTTATTGGTTACCAGTATTAGTCTAGTATGCAATAACTACCTAAGCTCTCCTAGTTACATTTCTGGTACACGATGCTAAACATATTACGACCCTCAAACTAAGCAAGTTCGTGTATTTGTTCCAATAGGATAGGGAAGTGACAAATACACTATAACATATATTGGCTCAAATAAACATTGAAACTCGTATCGGATCGTCCCACACAACGCTAACAACCTAGATCTCAGCACGACAATTTTTTCACTAGATTCAATTTTAGATTATTGTTTCAAATCTTTCTAATAATTTTTAAATCCTAGTCATTTTTCAAAATTTTAATTTATCAGTAAGCTTGTATTCCTATATTTGATCCGCTACCCCACACTTATTTGATGCAATGTCCCCATTGTATGCTAAAACAATTAAAGAAGATAAAATTAAGAGAGATAGAGAATTGGAACAAACTCCCCTAGGGTAGTAGTGGCGAGATCGAATGGGGCTGCTAAAAGTTGCTCCAAAAATTGTTGAAAGACTAGAAACTGGAACTGCTATTTTGAATGTGCTGGAAGATAAGACTAAGAACATCGACTTGTGAAATCAGTTGCAAATGATTGCAAACTAATGCAATGTATAATGACCATGACGTGAGAAACTGTCGACCACGTCGAGTCGTCGAATGAGGAAAAATCTAAATTCCGAATAATAATGTGGCCACGACGTGGTAAGTGGTGGCCATGTCATGGTATCTAGAATGATAGCCTCCTCTCGCGATGAAAAACTCCCCCATGACATAGGAAAGTTTCAACCATGTCGTGGCAGTCAGGATGATATTTCTGCTTCGCGTCGAAATAAAACTTCATGGTGTGGGAACAACTCTTCCATGTCATAGGAATCAGTGTATAGTTAGAAACGCCACTCTTTGAAATAATAATCCCTCCAAACATCGCGTGCACCTTGCACTTATTAAAATTTGTGGCTCTCGATTGTCAACTTCAAACTCTAACACAACTTTTTCTCTTGTGATAAAAACATGAGTCGGTCCTAGCGGCTGAACATACTGCCAACTTTCTAAGGGCGAAAATTCTGCAAAAATCTAAAAGATCAAAGAGAATCAACATGGAAGACAAAATTACATAAACCAAAAATAAATAAAACTTCCTAAATTAAGCAAACTAAATACACACCAAAATAAAAATATAACTAAGACTAAGTCTAATAAACCAAAAATAAAATAAAAATAAAATAAAAAGGATAACTTGGCCACTCATCATCATCATCGTCATGTTGTTGCGTCCCAGATATGCCTGCTCCATCACCCCTCTATCCATATGGTGGAGGAAAGGGAACTGGATGATGATACCCATGTGAAGCAAAAAATCCAGTCAATGCCCACTCAAACCACTGTTGCCTCGTCTCGACATAATCAAACTGGTCATCCATATGCAGATAAAGGACATACATGTGTTGATATAAGTAACTAAGATTAGTCTCCTGCTGTGGTCCCTGTTGGGCTCCTCGTAGAGCAGGTATATGCCACCCTCGACTCTCATGCTCTGGCTCAGATACACCCTCCTCATCAGCCACATCATCCGGTCGTATCCATAAAATACCATCCTCACCACGCTCAAGCACCCTCATCGACTCCAACAACTGTAAA
Organism: Lactuca sativa; assembly: GCF_002870075.4. Taxonomy (NCBI): domain Eukaryota; kingdom Viridiplantae; phylum Streptophyta; class Magnoliopsida; order Asterales; family Asteraceae; genus Lactuca; species Lactuca sativa. The sequence goes on from NC_056626.2 coordinate 24,417,794, forward strand.
ATCATCGACCTCGCATCATAAAACACCATCGATCTCGTGATATCTCTTGACAATAATAAATAAGATCTAGCTAAATGTGTGACAAAGTAGCCATCACAAATTGGGCTATCCTCACGAATCCCCCTAACCCTCCTCCCCATATAAGTAGCTAAAGCAATTAGGAGGTTCAAGTGCCTCCCTAGTGTAACAAGGGTCCACAGGAAAAACAAATATGTATAAGGCACTCTATCACTGTTCTTATGATGGGTGACAGACATAGAAATCGAGGGATGTAATAACCTGTAAATGGTGGATCGAATCATATTCCCTCTAGCAGTGGATGGTATGTACACTTTCCCAGTAATCTCAGCCCAAAAATGTATTTTCGTTGTAGTCAACAGGATCCCATAACACAATCAGCAAGGAATGTCGGAAAGTGGACATTCCTTGTCTCATCCGAAGTATAAACTCTCACTCTAATGGAAAGCTCATTCGCACTGCACTCCCTACTCACTCCACCAATTCGAAAGGAAAAGACTGCCCTGTCATCGGGGGTCTTCCCAGGATCAAAGGAAACTATAGAATAAAACTCCATCAAAACTTCCCAGTAAATAGGTTCCTGTATCCTGAACAATCTCTCCCAACCGCGGCATACAGACAAACACACACCACTCGCATCCAAGAGGGTGTATTGCAAAAAATTCCTAATATCGTCAACTCCAGTTTGGGATGCCAATCCCCAATTGAATGAAGGTGTGATGTCAATTTCTTTGGTGATCAGTAAACTAAGTTTTTTTAGATATCTACCACGAGTTCCGTCATTTAAACTTTGTGGGAATTGCAAAAATCGGTGATCGATTATTTCCTCGGGGTGGTTTCTTCATTGATTTCCTCTGGCCATAATCTGTAAAAATTAAGCACTAACAAAAAACCACCACAAAAATAGTATGAAAAAGAATTAGAACAAAAATGTGTGAATTGGGAAATGTCTTACGTTGGGCGTACATCCAAAGGTGGTAATCGTCGCATTGATTATCGAGTTATAGGCCATAACCAGTCCAGTGTGTAGTTCTTAGGGTCTTAATCGGTCTAGTAAGCCTAATCCAACACAATTCTCATGTAAAATTGACCCCTAATCGACATTGGTATGAACCCTAGATTTATATTTAGGCACAATGTAGCAAATTGCTTGAAATTAAACACAAATTAAAGAAAAAAGGTTAACAAGAAACATACCTTAAAGTCGAATTTAGCCAGAGAAGAAGAAAAATCGAGGCTTTGTGTCGAGTACAAGCCGAAACAGCGTAATATTGAAAAGAAGTGAAAGAGAAAAAGAATTTAGGGAAGAGCGATATAATTTGTGACGACGAAGTACGCGAGGCATACAACTTAAGTATGTTGAGCATAATTGGTTTGCCATAAGTACTTTGAGCATAGTCCACAAGTACGTTGGGTGTACTTGCTATGCTGAGAAAACTTTGTCGCGATCATCTTTCTTGTACGCAAAGCATACTACTACTTACGATGGGTGTAATTTGATGAATTTTTTTTCTTTTTGTCCACTCTAATTTCTTTTCGTCTAATTCCATTTGGGGACCTTTGAATAATGAAATTTTGCACTTACACATTAGCAAAAACCCTCCAGCAAGTGACACGATATCAACAAAATTAAAAATAAAATAAAACTAAAAATTAAAAAGAAAAACAAATAACGAAGAATCAAATATACCAAATTAATTGAAAACTGTTCCCTGGCAACGGCGCCAAAAAATTGATGTGATATATATATATATATATATATATATATATATATATATATATATATATATATATATATATTAACTGCTCAAGTTTTAAATTTATAATACTAATTTTATCGCAACCGGACTAACACACACACACACACACTAGGCAGTAAACCTAATCGTGTAATAGTATAGTTGTGGTAAGAACAGTGTCGAACACAAGGGGAACGGTGGTGAATTAATTTGATGTTTTTGATTATAAGTTACACTAAACATACGAAAGCAGTAAAGATGGGTTTTATGGAATTAAATCTTAAACAAGCAACTAAACAACAAATCTCGATAAACTCACCAAAGACAAATATCTTTAGGTGCTTTGGTTTAGACAAATTACATCTTAAGATCATAGACAATTGCACACAAAGATTTATTAATTCTTGTTCACCGATTCCTAAAATGACTAGCATCATGGCCATGCTACTAATCCTTTGATTTCAACACAACTATTAATTCATTGATCAGGTGACCAAATAATCATGCAAATCAGTATTTAGTTCATATAAAGCATGATTTGATCTTATTTAACCCTATTGGTCATAGGAATTAAATCATGCATAGATTGGTTGTCTACTCGTGCATACACATTAAAGTTCATCACTTATTTGCAAACCTTAGGTTTTGGTCAAAACTTTAGTGGACAACTTTGATTCAAATTAACACAGTCAGATGGTCATCTAAACTCTATCCATTCAACAATAAGGAATAAGTAACAATCTTAACACATACGGATCTTGCAATTAAACTTGACAAAATAAATTAAACACGAATAAACAATCCAAGTAGCAATTAATCCACAAATTCAAGGATTCATCTAATCATAAACACAAAGCAAAAGGGTTTTAATCCTTAAATCAAAAGGTAAATGTATATAGAATCACATTGAAACACTAATCTTGGTTGGAACAACGAACCACATGATTACCGGCATGAATCTGCTCTCCAATCCTTCAGATCTTTGCTCCTATCAGCGTAACGGCCTTCCGACCACCTTCTAGACCCTAAAAACAACAAAATAGAGGTTACCTGTCGACTAAGGATCAATGGGAAATGAATTTCTCCCTTCTGGTTGGCCGAAAATCGCTTTTTATATGATTTGAAACCGGCTCCATACGTTGGGCGTAATGGCATTATGGGGGGGGGGGGGCATTATGAAACTCATCGCGATTTGGACTTGGACACATAGCCCAGTACACTAGGCGTACCAAAAAATACGCTAGGCGTAGACCTAATCTTTAGAGTACGTAAGGCGTACGCCCATTACACGGGGCGTAGTGGGCTGCCTTCAGCTACCTCATTCCTTTTTGCAATCCAAGCCTAATTTCTGTCTCCTTTTACTTCTTTTCCGCTCTAGAAATAATATACCTATAAAATATAAATTTAAACACTATAAGTACCTTTTAGTTCTAAATAAACAATATTTAAGTCTAAAATATTAAGATATCATATTATATATATATATATATATATATATATATATATATATATATACATGTGTGTGTGTATACACACACACATATCAAAAGTATGATACAACCATACATAAACAAAGAAGTGGTACATCAATTCCGTAAGAAACAAACATTGTCTTGTGCAAAATCATGCACAATATTTTTATCTAACAGGCCTAGACCATGGTTTCTCCATCATTTCCTAGGGTGTTCTCCTCCTCATTCTCTTTCGGCTGCGAACCTTTAGGATCCTCATTGATGTTGGTATGATCACCCTTTAATTTGGTTAAGGCTGCTCACCACTCAGCCATATTCTAGGATCCTGTGTTGGCCACATTCTCGGCTAGTTTGATCTTGGCCTCCCAAACAGCCAAGGTAGTGCTTGCCTTTCCCTCGGTGATGATTACCCTTTAATTTGGCTAAGGTCCCTCCTCTTTCTCGGCCTTATCTTTACTTAAGAGTTCCACCCTTTTTAGGATGCCCTCTTTGGTTGTTTTCCACATCTTCTCTTGCTCTTTAACGACTTACTTGGCCCTCTCAGCCTGAATCCTCAATAGAGACATGGTCAGAGACCTGAAACAAAAACCACATTAGAAGAAATAAAGAGCGAAATGTGAAAAAATGATGTTGGTACTTACAACCTAAGAAGAGGAAACCAGCTTTCAAAGTGCGCCCTCTACCCCGAGATTCTCCAAGCTCAAATCTGCAGGACCGACTTTCTTTCTCTTTTTAGATCCCGAAGTTTTCACCATCATATCTATGGGAGCTCTCATGATGGGAAGTGAGGACGAAGTCTTCTCTTTCTTCACCATAGTTGAGCGTTGGACATGGCCATATCTAGATCAGCAAGGGAGAAGTGGGCACCAGAATAAGTACTCTTAGATCCTGAGCATGACAAAATAAACATTATGAATTCAGGATCCTTCATAAAAAATATAGGAAGGATCCTTACCTTTCGACATGGATACGGTTGTAGAGGAACTTTCTTGATGATTAAACTGGCCATGTAACGCTCTAAAAATTCCAACCAATTTAAACTTTTCAAAAACAAACCAATTTCATAAGGTTATTACAAAAAGGTTTTCAATACATTTATTATCAGAGTATTTCCCAGAACCACATCATAAACACATAAAACATGAGGAGCGGTACGATCATGCCTTTGCCTTGCCACGGTCTCCTGAAGTACCTGAAACATTTAAACCACAACTATAAGCCCGAAAGCTTAGTGAGATACCCCCAAAATACCAACCACATATACCATACACATAACATGCCATATCGCAACAGAACACAGAACAGCCACGCACTTCAGGTCTACTGTGTGACTGGTCCGCCGCACCGGGCCTACAGTCCACCGGTCCACCCTCCAAGTCTAGCCATATCCATCGAGTCTGCAGTGTGGTTCGTCCACCCGCACCGGACTTCAACCCACCTGGTCCACTCTCTGAGTCTACAGTATGACTGGTCCGCTCGCAACGGGCCTTCAGTGGGCCTGGTCCTGTAACACCGTGGTTTTCAAAGCAAAATTTTTCATTTAAATAATCAATTTAATATTAAAACACTTGTTGAAAATCTTATTCATATTCGAATTACAAAACATAGTTCCATTTTCATTTGAATAGACAACCAGGATCCTCCAAAATACAACTCTTTCCTCGGTGTGTACAATCGAGCCGATGCCATTCCGCGTTACTGAAAGAACCTGAAACAACATAACATAAATACTGTAAACACGAAGCTTAGTGAGTTCCCCAATATACACTTACGCACATACGCCTTTCCAGGCCCTGACCTTCCGGTCCTCATTACCACGCCTTCCGGCCCATAACATAATCGCCTTCCGGCCCATAACATATTGCCTTCCGGCCCACATAACATACATAGCACATATAACAAATAACTTACCACATATAGCATACATATCACATAACATATCCGACCTTCCGGTCACACAGTCAAACCCTTCCGGGTACAGTATAGTGAGAAGACTCACCTCGCGGACACTGGAAGATAGCAACTCCTGAAATCTCTTGCACTTGATCCTCCGAGCTACAAGCTCCCTGTCTCATCATATATCTCTTTTTAATACTTCTATCTTCCACGTTAACTGACCCTAAAACGTTACACACAGGTCAACTCGGGTCAATGGCCATCTCGACTGGACTCGGCGAGTACCCTGGCGACTCGGCGAGTCTAGTCGTCCTCACCAATTCCTGCATGATCCCTTTCTACTCGTCGAGTATCCCTCTTGACTCGACGAGGTCCTCGTGGAAGAATCGCGGGGCCACCCCGACTCTACTCGCCGAGCCTGAAGAACAAACTCGGCGAGTCCCAGTGAATCTTCAAGCTACTCGCCGAGTCTGATCATCCGACTCGGCGAGTCTACGCCATGCAGTCGATCGAACTGCTTCCTGAGATACATATATTCTCGAATATACAAACATGGGACCTTCTGGACCTCTAAGGGTCCTAATACAAGGTTATAAACGTTGAATAACAACACAACAATCCATCTAGACTCCAAATGGGTTCCATAAACCCTAAATCTATATACACATCAATCACAGGAGAATGTAATCCGAATTATTACCTGAATGATGTACCTTCCATGTCCCCAAACTTCAGAACTCGAACTCCCTGCAGTTCCTTTAGCTAAAACCCTTCTCCTCCTTGCACAACAATTCCTTCAAGGTCACCAATGGCCTTCAAACTTGCTCTAGCCGCCCCAGTCGCCTAGGGTTCTTCCCAATCGATCCAAAGTCGTGAAATGACGGCATAATAACCCTTATATACGACCCAATACTGAACGGCTAGGGTTTCCGCTGAACAGCGTCGACTCGCCGAGTCCATATCTGGACTCGTCGAGTCCAGTCGTGAACCCGCGACCAAACCTGCGACCCTACTCGGCGAGTCTGGCTCCAACTCGTCGAGTCTCCCCTTTAAAACACCCCCAAAATGCAACTTAACAATACTTGAGATTTTGGGCTGTTACAATTCTCCCCCACTAGAATTAGACTTCGCCCTCGAAGTCTCACTCTGAAAATAGTTCTGGCTGCTGCTCCCGCATCTCACGTTTCGGCTTCCCTAGACACTACCGATCTCTTCCGAGGCCGCCACTGAACCAATACCAGAGGTACCTCCTTGTTCCTCAGAACCTTGATCTTCCGATCTCCGACGGCCACTGGCCTCTCGGCGTAACACAGGCTCGCATCCACCTAATCGTTCTCTAGAAGAACCACTGCTGACTCATCTGCTATACACCTCTTCAATTGCGACACATACAAGTGTCATGGATCTGTCCCAATTCCGTTGGCAGCTCCAAACGGTAGGCCACCCTTCCTGCCTTCGCACCTTCACGAAAAGACCCAACATACCAGGGCCCCCCATTTACCCCTCTTCCTAAATCGAAACACCCCGTCAGAAATACGAAGTCGCCGACCTGAATCACATGCTCGCAGCGGCGTCTGCCTGCATAACTTTCCTGTTAACTCTAGACGATCACTAACTCTCCTTAACCTGCTGAGTCTGCTTTGTCAACTAAAGTACGAACTCTGAACTGCTCATCACTCTCTGTAATCGAAAATTACCCAAGATGCACTCTGCTCCAAATCTCAACGATCACTCAACCCATAAGGGTTAGGAAACCCTGAACCACCGGATCCCCGATCCAAAGCCCACTTTGCCCATTCCGGACCGACTGAGAGATCCGTTCTCCCTCTCAGATCAACTCTCACAAGTTCCCTCTTGCCATCACATACACATACTGAACTAGTCCCAACACTCGCAGGTTGAAAAACCCGATTCACTGATGATATCCTCGAACATCTCCCAAGACGAACCACTAATATCCGTCCTATACCCTGATCAGAATCACACTGAGAATTCAAGATTCTCTATTCCCTTGCATCCTTTCTGAGTCTCGTCAGTCATCCCAACCCGGATGGGTTCCTACTTCACTGCCGCAAACACGATGCTCGAAACCATACTTGAAATACTCTAACCATAATTCTGCTCTGCAGCTTTCACTTTCGTGAACTTGCACCCCTTCGGAGTTACACACCTTCCTCTTTTCCTTTTTCCAAGGAACCCTCTTGGCCATAATGCCACTCCAACCGGTGCCACGGTGCTCGCCCCAAGCGACACCACCCTTTTTGCGTAACCGCTATCCACATACTCTGGTTCTCATTGCAGGGGCTCTCAATCTCATGCACTCTCTCCACTCATCAAGATCACTGCCTCAGCTAAACAAGATCGCCAATCCCGGGGCCCGACCTTCCAATGTAATCACACTGCACATACACCATCCGTAATCTCACACTGATCCAGCAATACCAACAGAGTCTCCAGCATGACTGGACCGACTCTCATAACACATACTAGCCACTCGAGGCTATATCTCTGTGGGTCCGTACACCCAACTCTGCGAACCCTCAGGTTCTAACTCTGGAACCTTCCGGTTCCAGCTCTAGAAACATGCACAACATAATCCCGTGGGATTAATGCAGTACAACCCATCACGTACCTCAAACATACCAATACTCTGATCACATAACCCCGGTTACTTACTCAAGCTTGATCCCGACCTTCTCTCAGGCCTCCACAATCGAATGCCCTAGGTCTGTATCCCGCCCCGCATACCCGACACTCGCTCTCGTCGGCCTATACTCTGCGCTGACAAACACTGCTGAATCCCAACAGCTAAGCACCCTCACATACTCATCGATCTCCCGGAGAATTTTCTAATTCTCCCCCACTAAAACACTGACTAACTGCCACCGATCGTCATTAACGACCTCACATACTCAAGCCGACCACCGGCTCTTTCCTCTGATAGCGACACTTATCACTCTTGATCTCCATATACACTTGCCTCTCGCAAGACTAGATAATACCCTGAACCATCGAGTTCTGACTGGGTACTCACTGCTACCAACTGTTATCCCTTGCCTCGATTAACACAACCTTATCGGGTTCGCTGTTGGGACTTATCCCTCTTCCTTTCCGAATTCGACTCTACTCTTTTCATGCTGACAGGATGATACATCCTTCAGCTCCCGAGCACTCTCATGAGCTCTCTTCCGCAATCGCATAAATGTGCTGACCCTACTCTAGCATCTTCGGGTTGGGAACCCAACACACTGACGGTACCTCCAGACATCCCCCAGGATGAACTTCCACTACATACATAACCTCCTGATCACAATCATACTGAGAATCCAAGACTCCACCCTTGCATCCCTTCTGAACTCCTCTGGTTCTTCATCACTGGAAACCCTTTCGTGATTCCAACCGACCCCCAACCCGGATGTACTTACATATCATTGGCACAACATAATGCCTAATAACCATCCTGAAAATACTTCCAATCATCCTTTCCCGCTACTGCTCACACTTCCGTGAATCAACACTCCCTCCCAGAGCTACATACCCTTCATTAACCAAGGAAATCTACCAACCAACCTTGCTACTTCAAGCAAGTACCACGGTGCTCATACCCCCACTCTACATTATCTCTTGTAGTGTAACCACAACTTCATGCATTACACATGCTCTGAATCTGCTCACTAGGACTCTCAGGTCCTGGCACTGCCTTCCACTAACATGATCAATACCCGGGGTCAGACCTACCTGTTCATCGCAACATGCTCAATTCATCTCCTCATACGAATCTATCAACATATACAGAGTCTTCAGCATAACTGGACCGCCTTACCAGGCCTTCAGTTCATCTGGACCACTCTTAGAACCTTCAGCATGTCTGGACCGCCCTCCAGGGCCTTCAGCCTGTCTGGACCATTCTCTGAGCCTTCGGCCTGACTGGTACGCCCATCGGCCTTCAGTCTCCCCTGACCGCTCAGAATAACATACATCAAATCGAACTCTCTTTCCCGGGAATCTCTCCCGAACATACTATTCTAGCCCTCCAGGGGTTCTGAACTCTAACTTCATTCCCATACTCTGATCCCGGCTAAATTCCAGGCCTCTCATTAACCAATCACCTTTCCAGGAACCCCGGTCTTTACCCCGTCCCATTTGTCTGCCCCTTACTCATACCAGTCCACACTCTTGGCTGACTGAATACTGCTGAATCCCACACAGCTAATCAAACTCAAATGCTTGTCGATCCTTTAGAGAATCTTCCAACTCTCCCCCACTTAGAACACTGACCTCCAAATACCGGTGACTCATCCGGCCTAGAACAATCATCTATATCCCATACCTTCCTTATCCATAAATTGCTTTCCTCTGAACGAGTAACCTTCACAAAACTGCTCTCTCGACATTGCACATCTCGAATCCCAAGGGAGTCTGACTCCCAACTGAACACTTCTCACATCGCGAATGTTATACCCAACAACAAGACCACACAACCAATCCTGACCATCCATCCCTTGGATACTAACTAGCTACAGCTCCTAGCTATAAAACCCTCTACCAAAAGATAACCCAGACGATAAGGCAAACAATACAACACTATAAATCATGCAAACAAGACTAGCATATGCAATACTCCACAATAACCACAAGATAACAAGATAACAAAATGAAAACATACCTGCAGCTGCATCTGGCTCTGCCCTAATCTCCTATGCAGTAAGCTGAAAAGCGCGCCCTGAGCCCTCGAAGGCTCCGCTCCACCTTGGCCCCCGCTAGTAATCCTCAACGTGGTCGGTGCTGGAGCCTACACTGACCTCCCAACCAGCTGTGGTCAGTTGGCCCTCATGTGACCAACCTGATGACACTGATAGCAAATCCTCATATCCTGGACTGGGGCTAACTGACGATAATCCCTCGCGTAGTGCCCCTCTCTCCTGCACTTACGGCACGCACCACCGTACCTATACGCTCCGGCATGACCCTTCCCGCACTTCTCACAAGTGCGGCTGTTCTGACTGCTCAAACTGAAATCAACGGTCTTAGACCGTTTCGGCGTCGGCTGCGACTATACCGGAGCCTGCCTCTGCTTTTTCAACTGTAACTCGATCTCCAACTCCCGCCGCCTAGCGGCTTCCTGCAACTCCAACAATGTCTCGCACCTATGCGTAGACACAAACTGCCTGATACCCCTCTTCAGCATACTCAGATATCGAGTCATTTGGGCCTACTCAGAAGCAAACTCAGGGAAAAACATCACCTTCTCAGTGAACATCCTGGTGATCTCTGTCACCGAATCAGAATCCTGCTTCAGCTCCAGGAACTCCTGATCTAATCTCTCCCTCTCAACTCGCGGAACATAGCGAGTACTGAACATCTCTCTAAACTAATCCCAAGAAACCACAGCTCGCTGCGCATCAGAATACGATCCCGTGGTCAACCTCCACCAATCCTTCGCCCCGAGCCTCAAAAGGTTCAGAGCACACCTCACCCTCTGATCAGCAGGGCATGAACACGTGAAGAAACACCCTTCCACGTCTGACAACCATATCATAGCAAAAATCGGGTCCTGAACTCCATTGAAGGTAGGGGGCTTCGTATTATCAAAGTCCCGATACTGAAAACCTCTACCAGCTCCTACCCCTGCCGCTGCTACAGCCGTTGCAACTGCCGCGGCAGCTGTCTCTGTAAGAGCTGCATAGCGCTCATCAAAATACTTGACCATGGCCGTCTTGATCGTCCCAAACAGTTCCGGCAACTCGGCCTGGAACATAGCAGCAACCTCATCATGCAGGATCTCATGAATCCTAGCATCCAACTTGTCTGTGCTCATCTGACCGATAACCTCGGATGGTGCTGACCCACCCTGACCGCCGTCTCCTGTTCCTGATCTTGACTCGGATCCACTCCCAACATGCCTCATAACCACCATACTAAAATTACCGCAAAACATCAGATGCTTCTCATTAACCCGAGAATCGACTCTCAACCTAGCCCTAGGGATTGTGACTTCCTTGATACGCGTATGGGTCCTGTGCTTTCAGTAGTACGGACCCATACTACCTTCCACACCTACCCATATTTATATCAAGTATCACCACAACACCCTAGTGAAGAACAGGCATAACAAGCACTCAACCCTCACCTTAGAGGAACACTGGGAATCTCATACAGGAAGAGACCCTAGGCTAGCAGGCATCATAAATCATGCAACTCTATCATGCAATTCCTGAAGATCCCTAACCTAGTACTAGCATGCTGTTCTATCATATCTCATAAACAAATAATTCGTATGGTATTTTGGGGTCACTTACTGGCTCCGGCTGATCGTACCTCCGCATCCTCCTTTACCCATTTTTGAAAACCCTTTTAAAATTCTCTTTTGAAAACTCTCCTTGATTTGAGACTGGATTCACACGAATGTTCCTCCAATTCACTCAAACCAATGCTCTGATACCAACTTGTAACGCTCTAAAAATTCCAACCAATTTAAACTTTTCAAAAACAACCCAATTTCATAAGGTTATTACAAAAAGGTTTTCAATACATTTATTATCAGGGTATTTCCCAGAACCACATCATTGAAGGTATTGGGCTGTTACCTTGGCGCATTTCATCTTAAATCTCTTTTTTTTTGGGGGGGGGGGGGGGGGGGGGTTAGGAAAGGTTTCTTATGTTTGATCTAAGATCTGAAGTTGCAACTTCAGATCTGGACTCTCTTTGGCCTCTAGATCCATAAAGTTATCAGCTTTGGCAAGTATGAGCCTTCCCTCAAGTGTGAGACTTCTTTTCAAGCTTGGTTTTGTCATTTTAAGACTTTAGAGCTTTGCATGCATGTAAAGTTTGCAACTTTACGTGATAAACATGCCTTGGGAAGCTGGATCTACAATTTGGAGCCTTAACATGGCTTAAAAAGCCTCTATATGGATGAAGGACTGAAGGGACTCGGCGAGTCGCATAGTCGACTTGGCGAGTCCGATGAAGATTTTCGTGGGCTCGGCGTGTCAGATGAATGACTCGGCGAGTCAGATAGGGTTTTCCCAACCTTTGGAAACGTATGAACGCGACGAGTTGTAAGGGGAAAACTTGACGAGTTGGCTGAGGAGTTTACGGCCACTGACACTAGAAACTCGACGAGTCACTCAAGTGACTCGGCAAGTTATGCCAGGAACTCGGCGAGTAGCTGAGGGTACTCGACGAGTTGAGGTCAACATGGACTGTTGACCTTGATAGTTGACTTTGACTTTGACCAATGGTTGACTATTCGAATTCTGGGGCATTTTGGGGGAATTTATGAGCATGGTGGGGACATTTAGTCAAGAAGGTCATGATGGGTATTAACTTAGTATTTATTGTGTGATAGTGTGGGAGTTTCGGTAAGTTAGCAGTCTGAGATTTGCAGTACTTCAGCACTATTTGCAAGGTGAGTTAACTCACTATACTAAGGGGTCTAAGGCACCAAGGCCGACCCATTAAGTATGTTACCCTAGCAGTGGTATCATGATTGAGTATGAGTTAGTTTGCATGCTAGTTGCTATGCCAGTTTGGTAGATCTGTAGGACTACCTGTGTTATTATCTGATTTATCTATATGCCCAACGGATATGATATCCTAGCAGTTGGTAGTATGTTAAGTATGAGTTAGTGTTGCATGCTAGTTGCTATGCCAGTTAGGTAGATTTGTAGGACTACCTATAGTGTTTGTTGAAGATCTGTATGTGCAACAGTTTTGTTATGTGTCGACATATTATGTAGGATGGGCTAAGGTAATACTGCTCCGTGCGGTAACCAACAAACCCGGGAGCATTTAAGATACGAGTTGAGAGACTCGTACTGTGGGCTCGGTGGCAATCCAAATGTGAGCTGTGGGCCCGGAAGGCAATCCAGACTCACACTGTGGGCCCATGGGGTAATCCGGAATGTAAAGCTATGGACCCAGTATATGCTGTTAATTATATATGAATTATGTGCAGTGTATTGGTAGTTTAGGGGAACTCACTAAGCTTTCGGGCTTACAGTTTCAGTTTATTGTTTTAGGTACATCAGGGGATTGTGGCAAGGCGAAGGCATGATCGTACAGCTCCTCATGATTTGTTTATGTTTCTGGGAAAACTCTGATATTATACATTTTGAAAACAAAGTAGTAATGATTTTAATGGTTTGAAATGTTTTTAAAAGTTCAAATTTGTCTTGAAATTTTTGGGTGTTACATAACAAGATTACCGTCAAAATGAGTATAGGTCCACTGTAATAGCATGTCTTATCATCCCTTCTCCACATATGTTTTCTGCTAACCAAATATTCTAAAATATACTTACACCAATCAATATCGGAAAAGTCTTTCACCATCACAAACTTATTAACCACATTTATTTGATTTGCACTACTTAATGTTGATTCTACAAACATGTGAATAAACAGGGTAATGAAATTTAGCCTAAAGATCATATTATCTTGCTTTTTGTTTTTGATACTCGTTAGGTATTCTTCACCATTAAACCCTTTTTTCATATTGATTTTTCCATTCTTGCAGAATTTCATTGCCCTTTTCACAATTTAGCATCAACATGAAATCTTCCCCATCATTTGGTAACCCCAACATATCATGCAACGTGTCTTTGGTAATTGTAATCACAAAATTCTCTAGAACTAGAAGGCTACTTTCTAGATCATAGTGATCTAAAAGATAGTAGTTAAGTAACCCCGAAGTACTGCCCATGCCAACATTCAGAAGATCCAAAACCTATGCACACAAACCCATTTTTTGTGCAGGGGACATCACTTTCACAACTGCACTAATCCTTCTAGGATTCATTCTAGTTGGAAGTCTTCTTAAACCTGTTGGATACTCCTTACTGAATTTTCTAACCTTATCATCAATGTTTTTTACATTCACATTCTCATATTCCTTTTCCCATTTTTTCTCTTGGGAGATTGCTTTGACTGTAGATCATCCACTACCTTTTTACCTTTATCATCAACTTCCTTAACTTCCACATTCGTACTAATTTCAACCTTTCATTTTTTCTCTTTGATCCTATCTCCCTCTCTATAAATAGTTCATTCAAACCTCTTGTTTTTTTCTTTTCAGGCCTTGCTTCTACATAATTCTTATTCTCCTGTTCAGGTGCTACTCTTGCAGAATATTTCCTTTTTTCCTTTTTTACACTTGTACTAATAATATTAATCGACTCCTATTCAGCTTGGGTACCAACTGCTGAATCACATAAACATCATTAGTTATTCTCCATTCATTATTATAGAATATAAGTCTTTCATTCTCCATTTAGAAAAAATTAACTATAATATACAAGTAATATTAATCATTCTGATAGAAGATTTAATTCTATACTAATTCTCTAAGAATTCCATATTTTACACTTACAAAATTTTCAAACATTATTTTAAGTATTCCATTACTAAACCAAATAAAAAACCAAAATAAGAAATTACATGTAGGTGGAGAAACTATCTTCTCTTTTTCAGGGGTTGATCTTGTACAATATTTCCTTTTTACCTTTGTTGCACTTGTACCAATAATATTAATAGGATCATGTTCACCTTGAGCACCAACTGCTGAATCACATAAAAATAGATAGTTATTCTCCAACCATTCTTACAGAATATAAGTCTTCCCATCACCATTCACAAAAAACTAAATAAAATATACAATTAATACAACTCATTTTGATAGAACTTTAAACTGTATACTAATTCTGAAAGAATTTCATATATTAAAATTATAAAATATTCTAACATAATTTGTATTCAAACTCATAAACCAAATAAAAAAAACTACATGTATGTGGAGAAATGATCTTATCCTTTTCGGGTGTTGATCTTATAGAATATTTCATTTTTACCTTTTTTGCACTTGTAGTAACAACTTAACAGACTCCTGTTCAGCTTGGGCAACAACTGATGAATCAAAAAACACAGTTACTTACTAATATATTCCAATTAGTATTTCCAACACACCTTCCTAATGTAATAAAAGACTCAATTACTCTTCGTCATTCTAAAAGAATTATTAATTGCATACTAATTCTAAAAGCCCCAATAAACCAAATAACAAAGCCCCCAAAAAAAAACTTTATCTTATTCATAAACTTTTAATATCTTTATTTTATTCAGATTAACAAAACCACAATCACATCCCATATTATTCAAACATTCGAACATATTTTCCATATTCGTTTTACAAAACCTTAAAAAAAATCTTTTTCTTATTCATATATTTTAACAAGTTGATGTTATTCAACTTAACAAAACCACATCTAAATAGTACATTGTTCAAACATTCGGACATAATTTTAGGGATTCAACCGAATTTTTAAAAAAAATTAAATAATAAAGAAGTACCTCTAGGGGTGAAACAAAATCATCATCGTCTTCATCAAGATTCAACACAGTTGCATGGGTGTTCTTAAATTTCGCCTTCAAAGCACTCGACCTTATACTCCTCATTCTCCGCGAATCGTTGTTCTCTGAAATAACCCAATGCAAGTTCAGCAAACAACTTTATGAGAATCTATCCTTATATACAAAACATCAATAGAATCTTCTGAGTTTGTTGTTGATTCTACTAAATCTTGTTTGATTAATAATCGACTTTGAGTATGTGCAATGATTTTGTGATTATGATGTCACTTGAAAGGAAAATTGTTTATTTCCTATTTTGATGGCAATGACAAATATACACAAATACCCTTATACACCCATTTTCATTTAATAAAATGTTTTTTTATTTATATTAATTAAATATTATAAACATTTTATTAAAATTTTTTAATTTGATTGGTCCACAATGAATTTTACATCCGTATAATAATCAATTATATATATATATATATATATATATATATATATATATATATATATATATATATATATATATATATATATATATATATGAGACGGTTCACTTGAGATTAAAAAAAGTAGAAATCTTGAAATTCAACCTGAGCCATACATTTTTCATTTGTTGCTCTAACGCTCCAATGTACCGACAACAACAGTGTATGCGTAATCATAAATGATTATACATATATTTTTGTTCACAGACCGAGTAATCATATATGATTATGACAGTTGATGACAGAAAATGTGGTGGTGACAGAGGTGGTAATAGTGTAAGTGACGGGGGTGACAGTGGTGGGTTCGATTGGTATCAGAGGTGGTGGTAGTGGTAGTGGCGGTGGCGATTGTGGTGGTGGAGATGGTGGCGGAGGAGAAAGGAACGAACGACGCTATATAATCATTTATTATTATAATTGGTCTGCCGCGCCGGTACGCCGGATGGTTAGAGCGGCAGACTTGAAATACGTGACTAAGGTTAAATCTCAAGATCTCTATTTTATTTTTAATCTCAACAGAACCTACCCCTCTGTGTGTGTGTGTGTGTGTGTCTATATATATATATACATATATATATATATATATATATATATATATATATATATATATATATATATATATATATATATAGGGCTAGATTATAATGTGGATATACAACTATTGTGTGGACGTGTGAATAATGCTATTTTATTAAAATTACTAAGAGAATATTTTGTTTAGTAATGTGAATACGTTCAATCTCACAGAACTATTGTTATTTTAATAGATTCTCATCAATTCTAATTCATTTTTGTTCTCATTCATCGTTTTTTATTTATTTTAATTTTTACAGAATACGACTCAATAAACATCCTGATAACATTCTGACAAAATGAGAATAATTAAAAAAAAATTATAATAACCTTATAAACGATTTAATTAGTGAAAATAATTTATAAGTAAAATAATTATATAAGATTGAAGTTATTAATATTATCAAACAACATATTTTCTTTGTAATTCTAATAGAATAACATTATCCATACGTCCATATAATTTATATCAATCCACATTTGAACCTCTTTCTCTCTCTCTCTCTCTCTCTCTCTCTCTCTCTCTCTTTCTCTATCTATCTATCTATCTGTCTGTCTGTCTGTCTGTCTGTCTATATATATATATATATATATATATATATATATATATATATATATATATATATATATATATATATATATATATATATATATATATATATATGTTTGGATAAGGATAACCCTTGTCTTCTTTAAGGTTTGTCAATCCATTTTGAGAAAATGACAAAAATAGCCAATTATACTAATTGCATTACAAAAATAGCCAAAAAAAATCGGGATTACAAAAATAGCCACCCATTTCGCAGGTGAGAAGGCCCCATCTGCGAAATGGGCATCTCATCTGCGAATGTACAAGTGCCTGAAGCACAGCTGTGCTTCAGGCACTTGTACATTCGCAGATGAGATGCCCATTTCGCAGATGGGGCCTTCTCACCTGCGAAATGGGTGTTTTTAGGTATAAAAACGTTTTTTTTTTTTTTTTTCATTTTCACCATTCTCTACACAAAAACTCTCTCTAACTCTCTCTAACCTTGGGCTTCTCTCGGAATTTTGGCTAGTTTTTGAAGAAAATGGAGGATTATGTCAACAATCCCGCAAATATGGTTAGATTTTAACTCTTTTAATGTTTAAAGTTATTTTTTTTTTATCAATTGTTGTATTATTTAGTGTTAAAAAAGGGTAATTTTGTTGTGTTTGATAGTTTTAGTATATTTTTAGTATACTTGAAGTTTAAATGCAAGTAGAGACAAGTAGAGACTGCGTGGATAATGTTTACAATTTGTTATTTTTATAGTTTTTTTAGTTGTTGTATAACCTGAAATCTTGTAAATTTTTATCCTATAATTGTTTATATAAACTGTATATATATTTGTCGTATAACATTTATAAGTTGAAAATTTGTCGTATATATATTGTTAGAAATTGTTTTTATTTGTCGTATAAGTTGAAAAATTTGTATAAAATAGTCGTATAAGTTGCAAAATTGTTAGTTTGGTTGTCGTTTTATTTTTAAATTTTTTTGTTTATATGGTTATGGTTATATAATGTTAGTTTTAATTAGAAAGATAAAAATTGTTTATATATTTGTCGTTTAAGTTGAAAATTTGTTTAAGTTGAAAATATGTTTAAGTTGAAAATATTTATATAATTATGTATGATATTATGATCTATCGTAAATATATTTGTTGTATAACTTGGAAAATTGTTTATATATGTGTATGTTATTGTTTTTTATCGGAAATATATATATTAGTAATTAAGAAAGTATTTGCAGTTCGTAATATATTTAAAAAAAAGTATATTTTTTAGTTATCTAATTTGTTTTTGTGTTTTTTTTTGCAGCATGATTTTAGTTTAATGAATACGAAAGCCTTTGCGAACCTAAAAGGCTCTGGCGGTAACATATGGGAAGTCTTTGAAGTTTTAGATGATGCCCGACGTGCTATTTTCAGAAATACCGTCTTTGGCTATTTTATTGATGTCCCTCGTTTACAAGGGGACGCTTTATTGTTTCATAAAATGTTCCTTCATCAGATCCGGCCGGACCCTGTTTTATCTCCAGATGGAATAAAACGTTTATATTTTCGAGTAGGCAATACCAAAATGGTTTATGGGCCGGAAGAGTTTTGTTTGATTACCGGCTTCAATTTTGGGGAGTATCCAAAAAACATTGGGAGAAAAGGGTCGGAAAAATTAATAAGCAGTAAAAAAAGATGTTTACTGCGTGAACGGCTATTTCCGGACCATACTAATAGTTCGGTGAAAATCGGCGACCTGAAAAGTTTAATTTTAAATCAAACATTCCTAGCACTTGACGACCTTGATGCAGTTAGAGTATGTTTGATATACATTTTGTGTGAAGGTTTTTTGGGCAAAGAAGTTAACGATCGGGTGCCACAAGATTGGTTTTATTTGGCTGAGAATTTGGATCTCTGGAATAGGTATATTTTCTTTACGTTAAAAGTTCTATTTTATTAAAGTTATAATTTATATAATAATCAATTTTGTTTTTTTTTTTGTTTTGTTAGCTTCGCTTGGGGTAGCTATCTATGGGATTTTACTTATGTTGACCTTGAGGATACGTGGAATAAGATACATCATTATTTATCACTTCCTGAGCGTGGTCAAACTTTAAAGTATTCCGTCTCAGGATTTACTGCTCCAATTAGGGTATAAAAATTTTATTATATTTAAATTGTTTTATTGTTATATTTTTTATTTTAATTTTAACTTTTATTACTGTTATTGTACAAAATTGTAGATATGGATATATGAGATGATTCCGGCTGTTCGTGCATGTGGATTTGCATTGAGAAAAAATAAAGACTTGCCTCGGATGAAAAGATGGAGCGGAACAAAAAAATTGAAATGGGTTGACGTGAACAAGATTTGGTCAAAGATGCAGGTTTAAAAATAATTCGTTTATTATTAATAAAGTTGATTATTATAGTTTTATATGCATTTTTAATATGTTTAATTTTTTAGGAGGGGCTACCACCAAGACAAAACATGTTACCGGGTGATGGTGAGATGACATCTTTTTATTATATGTCATTTCAAGAGTATGTATATGGTGAAGGGAAAGCAGTTCCATCCCCAGTACGGGACCATTTTAGGAGACAAGACGAATCTTCGTCTAGTATGTCGTCCAGTGGTCGCTCTCATGGTAGAGGTCGGGGCAGTGGGAAACACAAGCTAGACGAGTTGTTGAAACGGGTACATGCACTGGAGCAGCATGTGTTTATGAATCAACAAAAACCTACAGAGGTTTTTGTTGAAGAAGTGAATAATGACCAATTTTGGAACGACATTTTTTTTGAGGACCCGACAGTGTCACAAAGAAATTATGATGAACAGGTTAGTTACACGCTACATTATTTATTAAATTTTATTAACATATATGAATACCTGTGTTCATATTTTATATTTGAAAATATAGGTTGTGCAAGATGAAGTGATGAATAAAAACAATACAACTCAAAATGTTTTTGGTGATACTCAAGACGACAAGGTTGTTATAGATGTTACATTTACGATTTTAATAATTACTTTTTAATAAAGTGTCTTTCGTTATTAAGTAAAAAGTTATATTTTTAATGTAGGTGTTGGAGGAGAGTAATCAGTATGCGGGGAACAAATTTGATGATGATGTGTTTGATGTAAACGATTATAGTGAAGTTAAAGAGGTTATTATAGTTACATTAATATTATATTAATATTTTGTTTATTTAGATATTATTGCTTATTAAATTATGTGTATTTCGTTATTAAGTATAAAGTATTATCTTTAATGTAGGAGTGGGAGGAGAGGAATGACAATGCAGGGAACAAATTTGATGATGATGTGCCGGATGAAGACGAACTAATAATAACGGGAAATGTAGATTATTTTCATGATGATGATGATGACAAAGAAGTTACACCCGATAAACCTAGGAGTCGAAAACCATCACAATTTTTATGCACTCCTTACACCGAGGTATTCGTTTTATTTATAAACTGATGATTTTATGTTTATGTGAATTATCTATGTTTATGTGAATTATCTGAAAGATATACATTTAAACATATGAATATTGTTTTTAGTTGCACATGACACCGAAACAAAAAAGAAGAACAAAAAAGAAGGTTGGTACGAAATCAACATGCCCCGTTCCTCCTCCAGTTTTTGGTGTTGCTCATGACTTCTCCATGTTGCGCCTGCAACCTTACGTAGCAGGCGGTGAGGATGTCATCCAAAATTATGTATTGCATTCATACGATGTGCAGCATCGTTTGTTTAATTTCGTGTTAGATAGAGATTTTTGGAGCTCATTGTTTGGGCATACACACGACGGATGGTTGGAGTCAGCGGTAAATAAATTGTTAATTAATTCTTTTAAAAGTTAATTGTTTTTTAGTCAATAACAAAAGTATCATGTGTGCAGCATATAACCATTTGGTACCGACTTTTGATGGAGAGACGGTTTGAGAGCGACCGACATACAATAATGCCTCCAAATTTTTTTGTTTCTCATGCTTTGGAAGAAGGACAGGACTGGAGGGCGTTTATGGCTGGTATTGCTACATACCCTAACTTCATGGTTGCTTGGTGGGATGTTGATACGGTAAACTTAATAGTTTATATTGAAAATAATATCGTTTTTTTGTTAAGTTTTTGTATTGTGATGTAAATAAACATAATTTTATTTTCTGATCCTTATACAGGTCTTATTGCCGATTCATTCATCCCCTAATCATTGGCTATTTGGGGAACTACGATTAGCGTCAATGGAAGTGCATATTTATGACAGTCTTGGTAGAGGTGCTTATGAAAAATTCCAATCCGAAGGAATCTTTTCCAAATTTGAACGTCGGGTGGCAAATTATTTGGACAAGATTAAGTATTGGGCGCGGAGGAACATCCCAAGGATTCCATTGAATATGCAATTCATTTATGAAGAAAACGTTCCCCAACAAAGTAGTCATTTGGGAGATTGCGGTGTTTTTCTTTGTATGTTTATGGAGCAATTGGTTTCAGGTCAACCAATACGTGTTCTTATTGACCCAAAGAACGCAGCTTTAGAGTTCCGTCTCCGGATGGCAAAAATTATTTGGGGGTCTAGTCTTGCTCCTCTGTAGTTGGATTATATAAATGTATATACAAATTAATGTTGGATTTCATTATTAGTTTATCTTTAGAGTTTACTCAACGGATGACAAAAAATATAACGTTACGACAATTACAACAATTTAATGACCTACTAATTACTTATCAATAAATTCAACATAAGAACGACCACAACTTTTGTTTTAACGTTACAAATACAACAATTTATTGACCAAACAACTTCAAAACCATAAAACAATATTGAAAAACTTACAACTTGTAAACAAGAACTGCCAAGAACAACACCCAACTACAAACCAACGCTATCTTTAACTTCTTATTTTCTGATTGAAAGAGCTTATTAGAGTTAGCTACTTTAGCTATTACCATAGAAGATTGGTCCTTCTCTTCATCAACCCAACTGATAAACCCGCATTTTGGTCCCTGTTAAATTTAATATCCACAGTAAGAAAATAAATTTGTGTCATGTAAACACAAGGGTTTAAATTTGAATGACGGTAAGAACATGATACCAAATACGGGCAAGCGTAGAACAACTTCATCCGCCCAAGGGGTAAGTGTTGTTGTTGTTTCCGCTAAAAAAACAGCCAAAATGAAGAAGTTAAAATCAATAACATCGAAACTAATAAAACATTAATATTACAAATTTACGTAATACCTGCAAAGTTACGTCTTTGAAACCACCATTGTTGCATTGTAGCACGAAAAAAATCAATCAACATAAGTATTGGCACCTTACGTGCGTGTCTAGATAATGCATTTATAGACTCCGCACTGTTGGACGACATAAGATTGTATCGGTTCCCTTTAAAATGTGCCCTTGACCAGGTTTCTGGATTTATACTTTTTAAGTACTCCCATACTGGTTCTTTTGTCTTTTTCATAACATCCATGGCAGCATCAAAAGCATCAACTGTGTACGCCCTACATGCCTCCCAAAAAATTCCTTTAACCGTCTTACTCTTGCCGAATCTAGATACTATATTGAAATACAAATGGACACCACATATTCCATGATGAGCATGAGGAAAAATGTTGGCAACGGATGTTGCTATAGATGGAGACCTATCAGATATAATTGTAAGCTCCTGCATATTTCCTATGCAATCACGTAGTTTTTGAAAAAACCATGTCCAAGAATCAGTACACTCATTTTTGCATATACCATATGCAACCGGTAATATTTGATTTTGTCCGTCCTTAGTAACTGCAAGTAGCATGGTACCTTTGAACTCGCCCTTTAGGTGAGCTCCATCTACTACTAGGGTCGGCTTACAAAAATTGACAAAAGCTCGTACCTACAATACATTGTATATCTATTCAAATACACCAAAATAAATATTAAAAAAAAATTAGAACATGATAATACTAACCGAGCAACCGAGTGCGACGTACAAAAACTCAAACCGATCATCAGCATCTGTTTTAATATGTGTGACAGTACCCGGATTATGTTTGGCCAAGTTGTGACAATACGCCGGAAGTTTGGTAAAAGAATCCTCTTTCGTACCCCTTAACGACAACAATGCATATTGTTTCGCACGCCATGCCTGATGGTATGAGATATTGATATTCAATTGAGCATTCATATCATTAACAATTTCTTTTCCCCGATAAACTCTACTATAGTCTTCAGCCAAAACATCAGCAACATATTCACCCAAAACATATTTGTTTGCTTGTCGATGATTAGGTTGCAACAATGTTGAAGAACATGTGTGTACATCAACAAATTTATTCACTTGGAAAAGTCCATCAGTATTTTTAATTGCTTTTGCTCTTAGTAACCAAGAACAATTTTTCGAAACACACACAGCTTCATACCTTGATTTGGTGGATCTACTTGTCCTCGTCTGGAAACCTTCTCGAAGACATTTTTTACCAATACACCGCTTTAAAAGTTCTTTGTTTTTAAATATACTCTCACATTGAATCTTTTGAAGATTAATGTCTACCATCTGTGTTGGGATATCTTCATTATTATCAACTGGCCATGCTGGTACAGGGGGCATACCGTAAAAAAGGTTATCGGGATACTTAGTTTTAACTTCATCACCCAACTCATCTCTATCGGAATTACTTTGTAGCTCGGTTATATCTAAACATACATCACCAACATCAACATAATGCCCGTAAACATGATTTTTTTCATTTTTTTGAGTTGAATTTTTTTTCTTTTTAGTTTTATCTACCACACGCCTATTCATAAGTTTAACTTCTTGTTCGGCAACATCATCACAACGACCACCAACATGATTAAGATATGTACCAACATCATCATCACCAACATACTTGTAATTCTCGGGATCCACATATTGAATAGGTGAATAACTAACATTAACATTTTCAGCAACACTGTGAAACTGAGGTACACTAGGAGTATTGAAAGTACCTATCGGATCGTTGCTCCCTTTAAAACTGCATAAATTACCAACAAGTTCGTTTCCAATTTCACCGCCCCCATTAACCTCCTCAACTTCATCAACCACCACAAACACTTTCACAGCCCTTCCTCCACTACATTTGATTACGTTTATCAACATTCTAACATCCACGTCTTCAACTATAGCTATATAATAATTTAATTCAGGATGGTGGAAACGAAGACTAATTCTATATTTGTCTAACAAACCAATTTTGCTTCTTACCATAGATACAAAATCACTATAACTAATATACTCAGAAAATATCAAAGCAAATTCAGAAATACCTCCCTGTGGACATATGTATTCCAGATTAGTTCCATTAACTTGCCATCTCCCACCGGTTACAAGACAAACCAAATATTCAATCATTTTTTGAGCAAATTGTAGAGATAGAGAGTATTTCACAAACCAAATAACAACCAAAATGATATTTTTTCTACAAAAATTTTTATATAGCAAAGCCCATTTCGTAGTCAAACCAATTCATTTCGTAGTCAACCTTAAAAAAAAAAAAAAAAAAAAAAAAAAAAAAAATCATCATTTCGCAGATAGGATCAGAGGATTTCGCAGATGGGACCTATTCCATCTGCGAAATTACCCCTATTTATACCGAAAAATATTAAAAAAAAAAGAAAAAATTCTCACCTGCGAATGTACAAGTGCCTGAAGCACAGCTGTGCTTTAGGCACTTGTACATTCGCAGATGAGATGCCCATTTCGCAGATGGGGCCTTCTCACCTGCGAAATGGGTGGCTATTTTTGTAATCCCGATTTTTTTTGGCTATTTTTGTAATGCAATTAGTATAATTGGCTATTTTTGTCATTTTCTCTTTTTTCTATATTAGTCGTACACACGGTTTAATCTATATTTAATTATTATAAATTGTATTCTTTATTAGTTGCAGGCACGCTTTAATATTTTTAAGTATTATAAATTATATTAAATCCATGGATGTTTTTTAATAGCATAATTGAACATTACTATTACTCTTAAATCGTTCATGTTTTGTTTCAAACAAAACCTCTATTTACATAAATCTATAAAAAAAACATTTTATATGCACCATATATATATATATATATATATATATATATATATATATATATATATATATATATATATATATATATATATATATATATATATATATATATATATATATATATATATATATATATATATATATATATGAAACCATCATGGCTTTTTAATTTGTTTCTAATAATTATAATAATAATTATTTTAAATTGGTTAGTAATGTTAAATTAATATAAAAACTAAATTATAATAATAAATTAACTAAGCTACAATATTAAAATATCATATCTTACTTTTATTTATAAAATTATTACTTTAAATTTTTAACATATTATATTTAACTTATTAGTTTAAATATGTTGTCATATGTGAACAATTATAATTTTAAAGTCACAAATTTTGTATAATGTATGATTTTATGCAATATAGTCAAATTATTAATTTTAATATAATATTAATTGGTTAACTTAAATTAAAGTTTCAGTTATACTAAAAAAAATTCGATAGACTATTTTAAAAATAGTTAAAAGTTATAAATTATAATGTTAAACATAAATTGTAATCCTAAATTAACAAAAAAAAAAAAACAATGAAACTATTTTTATAATCATTAAGAATTTTTAAATAAATAGTTGAAAAATAACTAACAATAAGAATAGTTAAAAGTGATATTATAAAAAAATTATAATGTTATATTTAAAAAGAAAAACAATGTTTGTTGTTTTAAATAGTTACAATCAAAGAAACTAACAATATTCATCAAATAAATTTTAAAAAAAGTTAAATTTCTGAAACCGAATTAAAATAATTAAGAGTTTTCAAATAAGTTATTTTAAATAACTTAAAACAACAATAGTTAAAAGTAACATTATATATAGACATAATATTGTTACCATTAAAAACAAAAACAATGTTGATGTTTTAAATAATTACAATGATAGAAATTAATATCTTAAGCAAATAAACTTTTTAAAATCAATTAATCATAACAACAACTATAAATATCATTAAACTATGTTTATATTTAATATATACAGTTAGAGGCCAATTGAGACAGTTAATTTTATAGAATTTTAAAAAATGTCTAAATTATCATATAATTCAAAAGAAACAATGTTTATATCAACTTATTGTAATATCTATTATATAAGAGCTAACAACGTCATTGATGTATTTAGAAAATATATATTTGTAAATATTTCAAATATATTGTTGTATTCTGCGCAACGCGTGGTTATTCACTTAGTAAAAAATTAATCTTTGGCTGATGGGGGCTTTTTGCTACCAACAAATATATATATATATATATATATATATATATATATATATATATATATATAAACACACACATAGAGAGAGAGAGAGAGCATTCACTTGAGAACATTTCTTATTTTGAGAACAATTGAGAATAAAAATCACCCTTTAATTATACAAGGTGACATTTTTGTAATTAAGTTAAAATGTAGATGCAAACATAGGACATTTAAAAAAAGGACGGAGGTATTATCGTAAAAAGTTAGAATAACCACTAGAACATGTGCATACATCATCCCAAAACCTCGATTGTCTATAATCAAAACCTCATTTCTCTTTTACCGAAAACCCTCCATTCCTTTACTGTTTCAACGATTTTCACTAAATCGTTCACGAAATCGAACATAATGTCGACTAAAATAGAGAAATAACCATACAAAGATTCATGAAAGGTATCAAAATGAATATTTGACGTTTTTGCTCAATATCACTCGATTTTCATGATTATTAAGTTTTTCTATTGTTATACTCGATATTCCAAAATTTATTTTGAACTAAAACCTTAGTTTTCGATGTCCAACATGTTATTGAAGGTTTTCTATTTAATAACACAAGATTTTTACACAAAATCAAATATAATGTCGTCCAAAACAGAAAAATCTCTATTGAAAGCTTCATCAAAAGGTATCAAAACAGATATTCAATTTTTTTTGCTCAATATCACTCGATTTTCATGATTATAGAGTTTTCTAATGTTATATTCAATTTCAAAAGGTTTTTTGAACTAAAACCCTAGTTTTCGATGTCGATCAAGTTATCAAAGGCTTTTTGTTTAATAACACTGAATTTTACGACTATCAACGTTTATTTTCTCAATTTAGTATTCTGTCATTCATGTATTACCTAAATAAAATCGATATGAACTTACAGAAACTGTTAAAACATTTGAAAAAAATGTATTCCATAAAGAAGAGAGATATAAAAACTATGCATGAAGGTAATAAATCATCTGTTATGAACAACGAATTCTTATTTATAATGATTGTGTTCAATCATATATGAGTTTCTAATAATATATCTATTAATAGGTATCATAAACTAATAAGGAACAACAATCTCAAAAAGGACTTACATATGTTAAATCATATATGATTTACATACGTTATAATCAAAAAAGTTTTAGACATACTTTATTATACACTCTATTTTAATCACATGTGATTAAAAATATGATTAACATTTTCATATAATAATAAATTTGATGGTATTTAATAATATATGATTTTTTTTATGTTGAATCATATATGATTTTCCGGTAATATATGTTTTAGTAACATATGATAAAAATCATATATGATTTGCATTAAATCACATATGTATTATGACAACAAATTCTTATTTATCGTATATGAGTTTCTGATAATATATCTATTAACATATATCAGAAACTAATAAGTAACAACAACATGCAAAAGGATTTACATAGAAAACTACTAGCAGGCTTAATGAAAAAGGTAATACTTCAGTCATTCTATAATCATATTTCATTATTAATTGTTAGAAACTAAGATTATTTTGTATACTAATCACATATGTTTTATATAATATATGATTTATACTTTGTTATTAATCACCTGTTATTGATATCTTTTATATATCCAAAAGAGATTCAATTAGATGTGATTAAAATTTGTTATGAACACCATATGCCTTTGATTTAACGATATGTATGATTTTCTTATTATATATGTATTTATATATATTTTAGAACAAAATAAAGAAAATACTACAGAAACAATCTACTGAGAAAAATAAACCAGCACTCTGTTTTTTAATCACATGTGATTAAATCTATTATGAACAATGTGGGTTTATTTATCATAACTTTGTTTAATCACATGTGATTAGAATATGTTACCATCTTTGACATACACCTAACATTCCAGATTAACTCAATCACATGTGAACAACATATGTTATGAAAAATATATGTTTATTTATCATAACTTGATTTAAAGTCAAAACTTACATTTGATAACATTGTGTTTTAAACAATATATGATTTATACTTTATTATTAATTACATATGATTAAAATCCGTTATAAACACATTATGCTTTTGATTTAATGATATATATATATATATATATATATATATATATATATATATATTATTTTCTACTTATATATGTATTTATATATTTCAGAAAAAAATAAAGAAAAGCCTATAGAGACAACCTAAATGATTGTAAAACATAAATAACCAACACTATGATTTTAATCACATGTGATTAGTATCTTTTATATATGAGGTTCTTGAGCTCTTAGAGAGAAGCTTTGTGTGTTTTGGTGCATTTTGAAAAAGAAGGACTCCATTGGAAATGTGTTGGGAAGCTTGGAGCTTGTGGATCTAGACTTGGTTTTTCATCTTGCATCTTATGGAGGTATAAAGTTTCAAACTTTATAGCTCCTTAGTGTAGATCTATTTTTGGGTTGTGTTTGGGCATGTTTTGGTCCTTAGGTTGCATCTTGTGAGTAGAAGTTACTCTAGAACCTTTCAGCATCATTTCTATTTTCTAGTCATTTCTGTGGTCATTAAGTGATAAAAATCAAATCTTGTTTGGTATAATTCTCCCATGCATGAGTTATAGGTCCTTTGCTGAAGTTATGGACATGGGGTATAGTTTTGGGTCCCATTAAACCATGAAAAAGCTTAAAGTTGTCAAGTTTATCAGTTAAGACCTTCCCAAGATTAAGATATATGAGTTGGACGTTTGGTTTTAAAGCATTAATAGCTTATAGTTGAGTTTTGGGTAGCAGTGAAGTGCGCCAGGCATACCTACCAGGTACGCACGACGTAACAGGTTTGGCTAGAGTTCCCTTTCTGTCGAAGCCTAATACGTTGCGCACAATGGGGTGGTACGTATGGTGTACTCACCGCTTTTGGGGCATTTTAGGCCTTGGGTCATTATGGGTTTGGGTCATGGTTAGATGGGTCAAGTAAGGAAAGGGTAAAATGGTCTTTTTACCATTAGCATGCTAAGAATATTGTAACGCCCGCAGATCCGGGCTAGTCAATTTAGAGACAATAAGTTTCGAAAATGACTTTTTGGCAAAAGATTATTTATAATAAATAGTCTTAACCAAGTTGTAGAATAGGTCTCAAGGTTTCCGTACATATAAAAAACGCCGAAATCCGAGTTATAACAAAGAAGTTATGGCTCGTCTAAGTTTTACGGCAAAACCGGCACAGCACCGGGAAGCGTAAAAAGTGAATTTACGATAGAAGAATTTTTAGCCTTAGCAATCTAAACGAAAGTTGTAGAATATGTTAAACTAAGAGCGTCGATAAAAAGAACGCCCAAATCTGACTTCGTATAAGGAAGTTGTGATTTTTCTAAGATTCGGCTTAGCAGTGCACGGCCCGAAACTCGAATTTTAGTTCGATAGTTTTTTGGCTTATGCGACCTAAATGAGAGTTGAAGATCTCATTAATAGGAACTCAACGATAAAAAGATGGACGAACACGGATTCCGTATGAAGGAGTTACGAATTCTTCGCGGTCATTTAGCAGTCTAAACGCCTCCTACTGTTAAATTTGAGATCGGTTGAGAATTAGCCGACGGAGTCTAAACGAAAGTTGTAGATCTTGATTTTACCAATACGTTGAAAAAACGAACGTCAAAAACGGAGCTCGTATGCGAGAGTTATGATTTTTCTAAGTTTGAAGGCTGATACGTGATAGAGGGTGACGTGGCACCACCAGAATTGGACACGTGGCACCACCAGAAGGCTGCCACATGCACCAACTCGGCGAGTGGGTCCTCTTACTCTGCGAGTAGGTCAGTCAGCACCCCTATAAATAGAGGTGTCGGGTTCCCTCATTTCCTCACCCCTCAACCCTCTTCTTTCTCTCTCTATACTCTCTCTCTAAGCTCCCTAACCCCCCCTAAAAGCCTAGGTAAACCACCTAGCACCCGAAGGAAGCCCCAAGGCTCCCGGAGTCCCGAGAAAAGAGCCTTTCGGCTCGGGAACGCTGCTCCAGCAAAGCCCAGTTTTCGAGAAAACCCGTTGTAAGTAATCTATGCCTACGCTATCTTTAGTATAGCTTATGTTTCAATATAGTAATGTTATTAGGACCTTATAATAAGTATTTGAGCTATTATTATGAGTTATATTGAGTGTTATTTAACGCTTATATAATAATAATAATAGCTAGACTATTAATTTGTCGCGGTTAACGTCAGACTAAACTCTAGTGGTAATGATACTAGGTTTTGTCGAGGAAGTTGTTTTAAGAGTAACGAAGTGTTGTCTGAGTGCCGAGTCACCACCTTCCCAGGTGAGTGCATAGTCCCTTTCATGAACATGATTTTAATAAAAGTATTTATTGAAGTATTAATTATATGTTTATGTGCGAGTTAATTGATGTTGCCTGAAATACATGTTAAAGAACATACCTGGTTATATATGATGATTTAGGATGAAGAGTAAACCTAAATTAATTATGAGTAATATTGGGTAGTATTTTCTTACAAGTACGAGTGAATTATACTCTGAGAATAGAACTTTAGTATATGTCATTGATCCGAGATCATGGATTAGACATAGTCATTGTCCCTAGTCTGAGAGTATGGATTAGGCATAATCATTCATCATTAATCCGAGAGTATGGATTAGTCATTTGTCCCTAGTCCAAGAGTATGGATTAGGTAAGGACATTCATTTCTGATCCGGGAGTATGGATTAGGTAAAACGGCTAACCTTAGGTCCGAGAATATGGATAGTCTCGTTGTGAGGATCGACGGGGTGGGATAAGAGTTGTTTATATATATATATGGTAAAATGGTATGTTTTGTGAGTTTTAAACTATATATGGTATAACATTGTGGGATTGAAATCCCTATGTACTCACCAGGTTTCCCAACCTGACCCACTCAGTTTATTTATGTCACAGGTGTTGTCATGAAGTCACGTTACACTAAGAGATTAAAGAGATGTAGATCACTAGTGTAAATAATTGTAAGTTCTGTTTATGCTTATGTTTCTGTATTAACGATGACATCCCAAACGTTTTAAAATGAAATAAATACGTTTCTTCAAAAATGTTTTAATAACGTATTTACCATGTTTTTCTGGGAACAAATTCTGCAACATTTTTATAAAATGAAGTACTCTGATTTTTATAAAGCATAAACAAAATCGGTCTTTTCTGGCCGCGATTTTGGGGATGTCATAGTTGGTATCAGAGCATTAGTTTAAGCGAACTAGGAATATGGATTTATTTCTAGACTTAAACTTAGAATGCTAAGCAATGATTGTGAGGTGTGAGCATTAGCTTATTTTAGGAATTATGCCTAAAATGCTTTTATGTGCTAAATGCTTTGTGCCTGACATGCTATTATTTCTTCGGATCTATGGTCTGTTGCCGACCGGATCTGGAAACCTTATGTGTTTAGGATTCTAAGTGTTTAAATACGATATTAGAACTAGCATATAAACGTTTTGGAGAGATAAGGATGATTTAAACGTCAATCCTAAATAAAGATCTAGATTCACCTTATTCGGTGTATAGATCAAGATGGCAAGGACCCGTAGCGGAAACGTGAATGCAAATGGGAACCGAGATCAGCCCCCAGTGATTGAGCAAATACCAGTTGTGGTAGCCGCTGCTGAGCCAATAACGATGGCCGGGGTACAAGCATTAATCCAAATGATGTTGGATCGTCAAATGGAGGAAACCAGAAGTTTGCTCCAGCAAAATCGAGAGGAAGTGACTATTCAGATCGAACGGCCCGAGTTGAACGAAGGGCAGACTGAGGAGGAGAACTACAGTGGAACCGTTGGTCAAGCTGATCCCCCGGTGATTAGGAGGAACAATCAAAATGAAGGAGTCGAGAGAAATGGATGCAAGTACAAAGATTTTCTAACTTGCAAGCCATCGACTTGTTGGCTTTTATGCATAAGAACAATCCTATGTGCTCATACAAACCCTAATGCTTGGATCTAGGTTTCTCTATTGTAGATGCTTTGAATCCAAGACTAATAAACTTAGATCTAACATATTATAAACTGAATTAGGGTATATAGAATTACCGTTGATTGTTATATAGCAATAACAATCAATTCCTTGCTTGGATTGGCTTCAAAAGCTTAGTGCCTCAAGTGCTGCACCTCTAATGGAGTCACAAACACCATATACAACTTGGATGAAGAGGAGAAGAAAGGAGGCTGCCCAAAAATGGCTATAAACCCTGGAGAATTAGTTCCACACGTTTTTGGGGCCTAAGGGGTCCTTTATATACTTGTGTGGGCTGCTAGGGTTTCAGTCAAAACCCTAATGGACAGCTTAAACTCTAAGCAGCCCATGGAACCTTCTGGATAAGGCCATGGACGAAAATATGATGGGCTCCTATCATAATTCCGTTCACCCCTTGTTCCTTTAGCATTCCTTAGCCCAATAACTCAATTATCCAATAATTGCAGTCCAGTCCCCTAAATTTAATTAATCTCATTTAGCCACAAAATTAATTATTGACTAATATTAATTAAACACTATGATTTCTCTTTTAATATATTATTCTCATAATATATTAATAAATCATATTTAAACCTTTCTTTCCTTTATTCATCCTACATATTGCTATGGTGAAGGCAACCCAAAAGGACCATGCTCATAATCGGGTCAAGTACATACCAAAATAGTTATGGACTTAGACACTAATCCATCAGTCTCCCACTTGGATAAGTCTAATAACTATTTTCTGTATGACTTCAGAACCTGATCAGCAATCGTAGCTTTCAAAAGCCGCTGTCAACTCTGATCTTATCAGATAGCGTGTCCTTTAGATAAGGGATTATATATTCCTCCATTCTCAAGATATCGTATAGACATAAGACATGAATTTCAATCATTCTCTCTATACTGTTTCCCGACTTTCGATTTATGACGACTGATAACAGACTACAATTGAACACATCAACTTAGTCCTGGCTTGGCCAAGCGCTTAGGTGTCATCATTAAATCATCGAGAGGCCCACATATATCGCTTTTATCCTAATTTGGGTAAAAGGAATGGATAAACTTCGACTCATATGCTTGCTTGCATTCATTGATCGAATCACAAACAACAATAAGTTTTATAACACCAAGTTACTGGTGCGTTTACTTATTATCAATGTGTACCCGACCAACAAATAACAACTCACATGTCTCGGTTTCAAGAATATACAATATTATCATCTCACTAATCACTCGAGATAAATCCACGAAGTAATCCAAGTGAGCGTGGGTTTAATCCAATACTCTAATCTTATCAAAGCACTCATGAACTCTGCAACAAACTTGTGCCATGTCTAAACACTTCAGACAATCTACAGACAGATTCATGACAGTCTTTATTCATACCTACTCCCAACGTATGACCGACTGTGGATGTTTGAATAACCTAGTTATTCTGGAAGTCAAAACATGCAAACTGAAACATAACAATAATACTTAATCCTATATGGCCCTAAACTTGTGAGAGTAAATAAAACACTTCTATTTATCCACCATATTGATTACTTATTATTTATCATTTAATGTTTCGGATACTCAACTTATTACTTGAATTACAACAACAACTATCCCATGCTCTAAGCATGCACACTTTGTTTCCTATGGTCCTTACTTTGTGAAATAGATCAATTGAAAACTTTTCCAGTGATTCTCATTTTGCAATTCCTTAATCCAAACTGTTAATGTAAGAACATAAGGTTCTTGCCACTACTAGAATATGCTAGATTCTAACATTTTATGCAACGATTCTTTTGCAAAATCATAGCACAAAAGTCACCACGACTTGGCCAATGAAATTACAAAGTACTCTATCAGAAATTGTTACAAGACAATTACATAGACGTGAAGTCTCACATTCAAAGTACATTCCTTTGAATATCCTTCTTGCATAAAAGTTTCTAATCTAGGCATAGACTCTTAATATCCAACTCCCAATATGGAAACATTTCCACATTTGCCATATGACAATTCATTCTTAATAGAATCTTATCTATTCATAATAATGTCGATATGGTCCATCCAATACCATACTTCCAACTACTCACAAGCGACTAATCCTCAGCGAACTTTGGATCGTCCTTTGATAGTTGTTTAATTACTTTAGTCAAAACCAATTCTAGTCCTTTTTCCCTCTTAATGCGCTAGACATTTGAAAAAATTTTAGAATGGTAAATATTATAGCATTTGCAATCGATCCTATACCCGAACCGTATAGGACACGATGCATAATGTCTTACATAAAGATATGATACTTTACCAATCTTTTGCCATAATATTTTATGTGTCATATTCTCACAATTCGAACTATCAAGAGGGATGTCGTAATCATAATCGAATTTTAAGAACACACAATGTATCCTTTGACTGAAAATATTAAAATTTCTCAATCTAAGCTTTAGATTTTGAAACGAAGTATAATATTCTCTCCCTTAATTATATCAAAACAACTTTTCAACCCATGCAACTTTGCAAATTGAATCTTTGTTTTTCTATAATTAATATTGCTAACTTGCAATACTTGCCATAATAATCATACAATCATAACACTTATGCTCCCACTATCATGATGATTATTATCATATAAGCATAAGATTTATGCTCCCACTAGCTTTGACATGTATTCAGAAAACAAATGAACTTCCAGAAAAACAATGCCTATTGAATTTCTAAAATTCATATTTTTAATACCAGATGCTTCCATAAGCCTTTATCTAAGCTTCTTAAACTTATACACCTTTTTCTTAGATAGCTCATATGTGTGTTTAAACAATCTAGAACTTATGTTACTAAGTTCCAAATGTTCAAACTAATTGCCAAATCTCACAATTCGAACTATGGAAAGGGATGCCATAACCATAATCGAATTTGAGAATACAATTTTCACAGTCGCTATCTTCTTAAAATCTCTCTTAGTGAAAGCATTTCCTCATAGTCATTTTCATGAAGGAGGGAATCTTATGACACTTAGATTTTATGGTGTATGAGTTCCTATCCATGCGAATTTGCCAAAACCAAGGTTTGCGACAAATCCAAAATCATATGGACTGAACTTTCTTAATCTTGATTTCTTGCCCTATGGTAACACGAGTGCCCACCATGTCTTCCAAGTAGTTTAGTAACTTGTCCTTAGATATCAATGTACTTTCCATCGACTAAGGCTTTAGTACGCATTCAAATGAGAACTCATAGAACTCACATACACAATTAATTCAATTGGAATGGCACAAAAACAAAATAATGTTAGCACGATAGGTTGTAAACCTCAAGTCGTGTGCTAGTGATGATCGATAAGGTTTATTCTTGATTTGTTCTTGAAACTTTTCAAGACCATTTAGACTCCCATTGACTCCTTGACATATAAGATTCTCTTGTCAAGAAACATTTCTTGACAAAGCAAATACTCAAGAGTTAGTGTAGTTCTTATCATGACAAAACACTTCACATAATTGGTCCTAGTTGGTCTTTGTCTTATCCAAGACAACACAACTTACCAATTTCAAATGTGCAAGAATGAGAAACCTTTTCCAAATTCCACATTTGATGAATGTTATAAACCTACTTAATACTTTTCACTCAATGTCACAATCTTGGAGTATGATTCTAAGACTTGATATTGGAACGAAGTATGATTGAATTCTTGATTTAACCATTTCTACAATTCTCGATTCCTCTTCTTAGACATGCAATTGCACTAAGACTCACTTAGAGGATCGACTGAGACATGGTTCTTAATCATTAAGACTTATCATAAAACACAATAAAAGGTACTCTCCCTTCTTCTTAGAATAGAGAAACTTTTATCTTTTTGTCTACTTGATTCTTCTTTATTCGTTCTACTATTCATTGAAACTCTTTCAATCAACTAAGAATTACACTTAATCTTATAAGTATAATCATATTTACTAAACTTTAGTAAATCATGACGAATATCTTTGTTACTCTTGTGGTGGACTTGATCAACGCACAACCTAGTGTACTTGATCTCCTTGTCCTTCAATTGACACTTTGCCAAAGAATTAGTCTAAGTTTCCCAAATGTGAAAGTTTTTCATTCATCATACAATACACATTGCATGATTCCAAGTTTCTGTCCAATTGCAACTTGGGCGATAAGAAACTCTCCCTATTTGGTAAACTTTTGAGGTTTCCACAAATAACATAATTAAGAATCAAATCCATTTTGCTAATAATAGAAACATTCAAACATCAATTCTTTCATACATGCCATTGCAAGGATAAATAAATAAGATAAAGTCAAAATTCATTTTATTGCGGAAAAAATTTGTCCTTGCAGTTCAATTGAAAAAGTATGTTATTACATATTTCTTAACAATCTATTCTAACTCCAAGTAGTAGCTCAAGAATCCATTCTTCAAGTAATGCGATCGAAATCCATTTCTTCACAATTAGATTCAGCTTACTTCTTCCCTTAAGCTTCCTCTCTTTTCTTCGATCCTACAAAACATCAAAATGTAATCTTATCACATCATGTATTAAGAATCTAGAATAGGAACTTAAAAGAGTTAGTTAATGGATTTTACCTGAAGTAGAGTCATATGTCTTGACTCTCCCATCTCTTAGATCTCTTAGGTAAATAGGGCAGCTTCGTCTCCAATGCCCCTTCTCTTGGCAATAAAAGCAAATGGACTCCTTTGGCACAACACATCGGACAATCACCGACTCAGTTCTTTCTGGACTTCCAATGTTGCCAGTGTCCATTGAAGTTTGGGAGTTTGATTCACCAGAAAAATTTGCTTGATTAGCACGCCAAATCATTGCTGATTCAGCAACTATAAGCAAATAGGTGAGATCAATAAGGGTCACGTCGTGGTCCATCATATAATACTCTCTAACGAACTCACTATATGATTCAAGAAGTGACTGAAGAACCCAGTCAATAGCCAACTCACTTGAAATCTCGACACCTAACATCTTTAACCTATCAATGCGTGACTTCATCTCTAAGACGTGTGCACACACAGGTTTCCCATCTTCGTGTTTACTTGCCAAAAGGGCTTGAGTGAGCTTGAACTTTTCTAGCCTTTGAACTTGTGGGTCAGGGAGAATAATTGGAGGAGGTGGAGGAAGTGAAGCATGACTCTCATTTCCTTGATCGTATCTCGGAATGTCATCTTCATTTGGAAAGCTTGTTCCAAAGGATTTGGGAAGACCATTGTAAGATTCAGACATCTACAAAATGGGAGAAAATTCAAGTTAAGTTGATTAGAATTCATGATGCAACACCCAAATGAAACATCAAGCTAGGATCCAACACAATACTCTACAACCTAGAAGAGGGATGCCGTAATCTAGTTGCAGAATATTTGAAGGTAGGTAAATGACGATTTACCAATTTCCACCATGAAAAACAAAAAGGAAGATTAAGTTTTAAATGAATTAAAACTCCTAGATCTTTTGAGATTCATTGAACTTTTCAATGGCATGTTTAATCTCGATTATGGCCTACTATTTGTGACTGGGATGTCGAGGATCACAAATAAGGTGTGAATAACCATACGAATCACGTGGTTCACCCAATGCTACAATCACCTAATCAATGTGTCGGTTAGCCACACACGCTCCATTGATCTATGACAAACATCGAGTCACCCTTCGCTACCAATGTCATCCCCAAATTAGTGTGCCGGTTAACCACACACGCTCCACTAACGTTTGACAGGGGTACGAAGTGTAATTCTATGGATTAGCATACAATTTCACATTTTTCCTAAAGTAACTATGATTTGGGAATTTGAAAAAGCATTTAGTTACTTTGTACTTCATTATACTTATAAAGCAAGGTTTCTGTCCTATCCTACCCGTTCGGCTAACGACCCTCCACTAGTAAAGAGTGTGGTAGGTAAGAGTGGATACCCATTCAATCGCCATTTTATAGGCAATTTCCTTAAACACCCCTTATAGACCAGCTTCGTGAATGAGGCCTACTAACGGTAAGAATGATTGTTTACTCATACATATATAATACTAGACTTTTAATGTAAAATATAGTATAGGGTGTATTTTACACTTTTAAAATACTAGGTGGTTTAACTTAGTAAATTATACTTTAATTTAATTAAATGTAAACCAAAAACTTTATGGGTTTATTAAATCACTTTTAATTATGCACTTTAATTAATTAACAAAACCATAAGGGTGTGATTTGAACTTTTTCAAATTACTAGGGTTTTAGAATTTAACATTTTAAAATTAAACTTTTAATCAACTTTTAAATTCCAAAACTTGAGGGCAAGTTTTGAAATAGTTCAAAACATTAGGGATCAAATAACAAATAATTCAAATTAAACAATTAATTTCATAATTATCTATATTTGACCTAATCTTATTTTAGCACTAGATAATTACCAAATAATTTGAAATAATCCATAGTTATCATATAAACAACCAATATTTAAAAGATTTGAAATTATCTATTGTTTTGGCGAGGATAATCATTAATTTAAGATAAAAATCGGATTTTAACTTCAAAAAACGAGTTAAGCATCAAATCCAAGTCAAAACAGCAGCTAAAAATACCATCTGCCTGACGAACTGACTCGCCGAGTCAGACCTGGACTCGCCGAGTAGGGCCAACTCGCCGAGTCCAGATACTGACTCGCCGAGTTGAGTCGGGCAGAGGCCAAAAAAAAAATCGAATTTAGCAAACAAAGCAGTTAAGCATCACATACAACTGAAACCAATCAAGGCTCTGAAACCACTGTTGGTTTTTATGCATAAGAACAATCCTATGTGCTCATACAAACCCTAATGCTTGGATCTAGGTTTCTCTATTGTAGATGCTTTGAATCCAAGACTAACAAACTTAGATCTAACATATTATAAACTGAATTAGGGTATATAGAATTACCTTTGATTGTTATATAACAATAACAATCAATTCCTTGCTTGGATTGGCTTCAAAAGCTTAGTGCCTCAAGTGTTGCACCTCTAATGGAGTCACAAACACCATATACAACTTGGATGAAGAGGAGAAGAAAGGAGGCTGCCCAAAAATGGCTAGAAACCCTGGAGAATTAGTTCCACACGTTTTTGGGGCCTAAGGGGTCCTTTATATACTTGTGTGGGCTGCTAGGGTTTCAGTCAAAACCCTAATGGACAACTTAAACTCTAAGCAGCCCATGGAACCTTCTGGATAAGGCCATGGACGAAAATATGATGGGCTTCCATCATAATTTCGTTCACCCCTTGTTCCTTTAACATTCCTTAGCCCAATAACTCAATTATCCAATAATTGCAGTCCAGTCCCCTAAATTTAATTAATCTCTTTTAGCCACAAAATTAATTCTTAATTAATTCTTGACTAATATTAATTAAACAATATGATTTCTCTTTTAATATATTATTCTCATAATATATTAATAAATCATATTTAAACCTTTCTTTCCTTAATTCATCCTACATATTGCTATGGTGAAGGCAACCCAAAAGGACCATGCTCATAATCGGGTCAAGTACATACCAAAATAGTTATGGACTTAGACACTAATCCAACACGACTTTCACTGGGAAGGAAGATCCGATCGGGGTCATGGATTGGATCTCAGAGATGGAATTGGCCTTCATGACATGTGGTTGCAAAGGCAAGCTACAAACCACGTTTGCAGTACGTCAATTCAGAGGAGGCGTTGTTCGCTGGTGGAATACCCTAGGGAAGACTTTAAGCCCCAATGAGCCCCTGCAACTGACATGGGCAGAGTTTCTGGTGCAATTCAAACGAAAGTACTGCTCAGCTCAAAACTTACTCGAGCTAGAGAACCAGTTCCTAACCTGGAAGAAAGGAAGCATGTCAATCGATGAATACACGAACAACTTCACAAAAAAGATGGAGTTTGCCTTGCGCCTTGTTCCGGATGAGCTGGCGAAAATTGATAAGTACGCAAAGGGACTTCCATGGGAGTACGCGGTGCCAGTGCGTCAGGTACATACTCTGGAGGCAACTATTTGGGCTGCCAAGTCTGTGGAGGATATGATTAAGGGAAGAGCTGCCAACAAGGTTGAGGTTGGCGAGAAGAGATAGTTTGAAGGGTCTTCAAGGTCCGACGAGAAGAGAAAATTCTCGAAGTCTGGTTCAAAGAAGTTCGAAGAAGGAACACAATGGTGTGACAAGTGCAGAAAGAAGCACGTTAGGAAATGCTCTAAGGATATGACCTGCTTTAAATGCGGGAAGACTGGTCATTACGCTAGCGAATGCACAACCAAGAGAGAAGTATGCTTTAAGTGTGGTGAAAAGGGACACTTCAAGCAAGACTGCCCAAGGAAAGAGGGGGCTACAAAGCCAAATGTGCCGCCAAAACCAAAGGCGAGAGCATTTCAAATGATCCTTGACGAAGCAGATGAGAATGCGAGGATTCAGGAGTGAAGGCTTGACATCCGAAGGTCGGGTTATGAAGTAACCATAGAATCATATGATGTAGCCTATTAGAGGCATAGTCTAGGGTGAACTTGAACACCTATGTAATAGTTTCAAGGAGTAATAAAACCTTCGTTTTGATATTTGATGTGTTAAGCTATTATGTGATTTTCTTGTGTGGTGACTTGGAAAACTGCAGGACAATACTTGGGATGGGTATGAGTAGGTGTGAATGGTAGTAGAGGCCTATACTACCGGAAGCACAGGACTCACACTTGGATCGGGGAAAGTCACAAGGTTACCAAGAAACTAGTAATTGATTTCGTTCTATTCAAGTATGTTGTTACCCATCGTTTTGGTAATGACTAATAAGATTGTTAATATTCCGATCCTAGTGCTCATATCACATCGAGTCTGACTACGATGAATATGTTGCGTGGTTTAGAGAACCAAGTTCGATGTAGCGTCCAACTTAAACCAAACGATTGAAATCAAAGTGATCAATAGAAGTATCGTGGTCGTTGTTAAAGAAGTTGGTAGCTAGAAATGCTACATGTTAAAATGTGATTATATCACATTAGACCATGAAGGAAGGCATATTCCATTTCGGAATTTGACTCTAAGAGACCTGAGTCTAAGCGTTGTTACATACGATGATATGTCATTAGAATATGACACATCGATCAATTATAGTAATCAAATTAACTTATCCTAAATTTGGTAAGAAGAAGAAGGAGTCTCTGATAAAGAATGAGGTTGTGACATGAAGGTCATGATTGAAAGTCTAACGAGCAGGTGCAAGACCGGGCACCGCCTACAGTCAAGGAGTCCAAGATTTAGATACTCATTCGAAGCAACATAGAAGTTATAGTTATTACATAGGATGAAGAGATAACGTATGGAGTCATTATACAATCCTGTTTCGTTGATGATTCTTGGACGTAATCATCCTAAGGGGGAGATAATTGTAACGCCCGCAGATCCGGGCTAGTCAATTTAGAGACAATAAGTGTCGAAAATGATTTTTTGGCAAAAGATTATTTATAATAAATAGTCTTAACCAAGTTGTATAATAGGTCTCAAGGTTTCCGTACATATAAAGAACACCGAAATCCGAGTTATAACGAAGAAGTTATGGCTCGTCGAAGTTTTACGGCAAAACCGGCACAGCACCGGGAAGCGTAAAAAGTGAATTTACGATAGAAGACTTTTTATACTTAGCAATATAAACGAAAGTTGTAGACTATGTTAAACTAAGAGAGTCGATAAAAAGAACGCCCAAATCTGACTTCGTATGAGGAAGTTATGATTTTTCTAAGATTCGGCTTAGCAGTGCACGACCTGAAACTCGAATTTTAGTTCCAGAGTTTTTTGGCTTACGCGACCTAAATGAGAGTTGAATATCTCATTAATAGGAACTCAACGATAAAAAGATGGACGAAAACGGATTCCGTATGAAGGAGTTACGAATTATTCGCGGTCATTTAGTAGTCTAAACGCCTCCTACTGTTAAATTTGAGATCGGTCGAGAATTAGCCGACGGAGTCTAAACGAAAGTTGTAGATCTTGATTTTACCTACACATTGAAAAAAAGAACGTAAAAAACGAAGCTCGTATGCGAGAGTTATGATTTTTCTAAGTTTGAAGGCTGATACGCGATAGGGGGTGACATGACACCACCAGAATTGGACACGTGGCACCACCAGAAGGCTGCCACATGCACCAACTCGGCGAGTAGGTCCTCCTACTCTGTGAGTAGGTCAGTCAGCACCCCTATAAATAGAGGTGTCGGGTTCCCTCATTTCCTCACCCCTCAACCCTCTTCTTTCTCTCTCTATACTCTCTCTCTAAGCTCCCTAACCCCCCTAAAAGCCTAGGTAAACCACCTAGCACCCGAAGGAAGCCCCCGAGGCTCCCGGAGTCCCGAGAAAAGAGCCTTTCGGCTCGGGAATGCTGCTCCAGCAAAGCCCAGTTTTCGAGAAAACCCGTTGTAAGTAATCTATGCCTACGCTATCTTTAGTATAGCTTATGTTTCAATATAGTAATGTTATTAGGACCTTATAATAAGTATTTGAGCTATTATTATGAGTTATATTGAGTGTTATTTAACGCTTATATAATAATAATAATAATAATAATAATAATAATAATAATAATAATAATAATAACTAGACTATTAATTTGTCGCGGTTAACGTCAGACTAAACTCTAGTGGTAATGATACTTTAGTATATGTCATTGATCCGAGAGCATGGATTAGACATAGTCATTGTCCCTAGTCCGAGAGTATGGATTAGGTAAGGACGTTCATTTCTGATCCGGGAGTATGGATTAGGTAAAACGGCTAACCTTAGGTCCGAGAATATGGATAGTCTCGTTGTGAGGATCGACGGGGTGGGATAAGAGTTGTTTATATATATATATATATATATATATATATATATATATATATATATATATATATATATATATATATATATATATATATATATATATATGGTGAAATGGTATATTTTGTGAGTTTTAAACTATATATATGGTATAACATTGTGGGATTGAAATCCCTATGTACTCACCAGGTTTCCCAACCTGACCCACTCAGTTTATTTATGTCACAGGTGTTGTCATGAAGTCACATTACACTGAGAGATTAAAGAGATGTAGATCACTAGTGTAAATAATTGTAAGTTATGTTTATGCTTATGTTTCTGTATTAACGATGACATCCCAAACGTTTTAAAATGAAATAAATACGTTTATTCGAAAATGTTTTAATAATGTATTTACCATGTTTTTCTGGGAACAAATTCCGCAACATTTTTATAAAATGAAGTACTCTGATTTTTATAAAGCATAAACAAAATCGGTCTTTTCTGGCCGCGATTTTGGGGATGTCACAA
Source organism: Lactuca sativa (assembly GCF_002870075.4). Taxonomy (NCBI): domain Eukaryota; kingdom Viridiplantae; phylum Streptophyta; class Magnoliopsida; order Asterales; family Asteraceae; genus Lactuca; species Lactuca sativa. The sequence continues at coordinate 24,461,492 of NC_056626.2, forward strand.
ATATGATATGGACCATTTATTATGGATTATTACCCTAATTATTAATTAGGATTGATTTTGGATATGTTCATCGTGAGGAGTCGTGGTTGCAGCTGCTCGAGTGTGTGGTATGTTTATCATTAGACTGAGGTGAGTCTCTTCACTGTACTCGTGGATCGAAGGCACCAATACAGGCCCACTGGAATGTGTTAAATAAGATGCTATTTGTCTTTGTGACTCTCGTGTTGTATGTTGGGTTGGGCCCATTGACATGCATGTAGGGTTGGGCCCAACTACATGAGGGGGCTAGGACCATTATATGACAGGCTAGGCCCAAATATATGTCGGGCTGGGCCTAAAGGTTAGGAAGGGCTAGGCCCATAATTATGGGTTGGGCACAATGTGTGGGCTATGCCTAATGATATGTTATGGTGTGTGGTATTTTGGGGGAACTCACTAAGCTTTGTGCTTATTGTTATATCTTTTTTACTTTAGGTACTTCCGATTACAAAGAGAAGGGACCTGTGTGACTGCACAACATCCCCCAATGTTTTCCGCATTTGCTATTTATGATTTTGACTTTGATGTGAAACTGATTTAATCACTGTAATTGGTTTTGGAACAAATCAATTTAATGATTTAATTGTTTTTAAAATGGAAATTTTATTCTGAATTTTTGGGACATCATAACATATTCAACACTCTCAACAAGAATAATAATTTGATCTTCATTTCTAAAGGAATTCACATTATCACTTGTAAAAGACACTGTCAACCAACAAAACATGTGCATAACAACATAAACATTTACAATTCTAACAAATGTTAATAATAAATGATTTACAACAACTATAATATAAAATGTAAATGCTTAACATATGGTAATCATATATGATTGAATATATTTCTGTATATAAACATAGTAATCACATATGATTTTAATCATATATGACTAAAACATTTATGATTATAACATATAGTAATCGTATAAAATTTAAAGGATTCTATTATACTTTATACCATACATAAGTCATATATGATTTTCTTAAGGGTCTATTTCTTTAATAGCTAAGCATAAACTGTTAATAAATGATTTTAATCACATCTGATTGAAGTAATATGAATTTATACATATACTAATCACATGTTTTTTTTGAATGTTTTAGGTTTTTCTACAAGAATAAATCCATATTATTAGCGTAATACTCAATAATTTCGATTTATACTTTAAAAATACAGTTAGAATGCATGCTCAAAACAACAATAAACAATCAACATAAGAATCAAAGTATAATGATATTACTGTAATACTCAATAATTTCGACTTATACTTCAAAAATGAGTTAGAATGCACGTTCAAAAGAAATAAACAATCGAAATAAAAATCAAAGTTTAATGATCAAAATAAGTTTTGCAAAGTGACAGTTTTTACTTTTTTGATGAACAATATGTTAAGCCTAACTCCTTTCAAACTCAAAACATTAAATGACTTATTTGATTACTGAAATAGATGATCTAAATACAAATGCGAGTGTTTAATTATCGAAAAAACTTATGCAAAGTGGGGATTTTTACATTTTGATAAAACGAACTGTTAAACCTAACTTCTTCGACGAAGCTGCAATTACTTGTATGAGAATCGACATAGAAAATAGAGTGCATTTTGGATTGAGATGTCAAAAAGTCTCATGGGACCCCGAACCCATGGGGCCCCGATCCTGTATGGGGGATATCGGTTTAAAAAAATATGGGCAGGGGTAAGACTGTCCCTTGTTTTAATTTATGGGGCGGGGCGGGGGGCGGGTAGTCCTGTCCCGAACCCCTAATGGGGTCCCGTCAATATATTATTTATATTAATGTATATGAATTATAAAAATGTAAAAAAAATAAGAACAATGATTATGAACTTCCAAAATTTAATAGAATAAAATGTTCTTAATTTGTTAGTATAACGTTTTTGAGATGTTATCATATTTCTATTTTAAACATGTAAAATTATGCTATATACAATTATTTTTACAAAAAAATAGCTTCTTTTACTCCAAAAAAATAACTTCTTTTGGCACAAAGAACAACTTCTTCATTAACCAATAAAAAAGTCAACCCAAACCGGGGGGTGGGGTTGGAAGGCTAGAGATTTTGGGGGCGGTGGCACGGGGAAATTTCGGGGGTGGGGGTAGGGAATCCTCGCCCCGTTTGCCCCCATTGACATCACTAATTTTGGAAACAAACTCGTAGAAATTGTTGAAATTTAAAACAAATTTATATTAAAATCGGTGAAATCAAATAAAAAAAATCATTTGAATCATATTCTCGAGCAAGTTACGTCAAACATATATAAACAAAATCAGATGAGCAAACATTTAAAAAAGCAAAGTTATAGAAATACCAATGACTTAATTAGAAAAGGTGTGCACATGTTTTAATAACCGATTAGGCTAATTTTTGTTCTCGACTGTTTTCGAAATAAGAAATGTTTAAATTTGAATATATATATATATATATATATATATATATATATATATATATATATATATATATATATATATATATATATATATATATATATATATACTAGGTGTGAGACCCATGTATTACATGGGTTTAATTAAAAAAAAAAGTTTTAACAATTTGAAAAGTTTGAATTTATAAGAAAATAAGAAAAATTTTGAATTATTAAAATTAATGAGACTTTAATGTATTGAATACATTACATATATAAACTCTTTTTAATAAATACTTTACATATATATTAACTTACACATTAAATGTGGAATTTTAATTTAATAAAATAAAAAATACAATAAAATGACAAGCGGAAAATATAAAATTTAAAAATTCTAGAAAATGTCATGTGTCCAAATTAAGGAGAAGAGGACATGTGGCAAAAAAACCTTCATTTATTAGGGTAGATATAGGGTAAAGTGAATATACCTAACAACCTTATATAAGCTTAGGTACCTAACGTCATCAAACTACGTCATTTTGCATTAAATTTTCATTGCAATCATCCAAGGTTCTTAAAGTTCATCCCTATACTTGATTTACTTCAAAAAATTTTGGAAATTCATCATTATATTTCTCCTACATCCTTTCATTTGTAGCGGTAGGATATAAAGCTCATCAGGTGGTATTCGATAGAAAGACGTGATGTAAAATAAAGATATTATTCAAAATCCAAAGATTTTGGAAGTAATCAAGTTATAGGGTTGAAGTTTAAGAACCTTAGGCAATTATAATGTATATATATATATATATATATATATATATATATATATATATATAGAGAGAGAGAGAGAGAGAGAGAGAGAGAGAGAGAGAGAAAGAAAAAAGTTAAAACGAAAACAATTATGTAATTGAGAATACGAAAATAATTCTTAACCATATATATCTAAATGCACAAAAAATGACATAATTATACAGAAACAGAAAAAATAGTAATTCTAATTATTAATTAAATAAAAGTAACAAAATCTTCTATTTATATATTCATAAGTTATGGTTCTTATTGATTGCTTCATCAATATTATATAGTCTTCATCAATAATCTTTAACTATTCATAAAAAAATCATTTATTTCACATCAACAATCTTCAATTTTTCATATAATATCATTGATTCTTAATAAAAAAAAATCATCCATTCTTCTTATAAAATGGAAATCAATGTTCAAAAACATCCATATACGACGATCTCAAGAAATTTTTTTACATATTATATAAATCTATCGATCTTAACATATTCAAATGTTCATTAATCATATAAACTTGTTTAATAGAACATTCACGGAAATTAGACAACATTCAATAATAGAACATACATCAAAAGAACCAAATAATAGAACATACATCAAAAGAACCAAATAATCATCGAACTTTTCACAACCTCGTTGTCTAGGTAATCATTTTTTTACAATAATTGTTTTTATTTTCTTTTTTTATTTTGTTTTATTATCTCAATCTACTAATTTATCCTTAATTCCTATTTGATTTGATTTATATTTGCTGTGTTCATTTCGTCATGTTTTGCTATTGTTGTTGATGAAATGGTTCATAAAGTGTTTTTTTTTTTAAATTTTGATGAAATGGTTCATAAAGTATTTTTTAAATTTTTTTATCTCAATCTATTGTTTGTCATTAATTTTGATATAATTTTTATTTTTCTGCTTAGTTCTTTATATTTGCCTATTTTATTGAACTTAAATACTTTAAACTACAACCGCTTATGAAGATTTTGCCATATTTATATAAGTTAAATTATATGCACCTCAACTGTTTGACGAAATGCTACATAACGTTTTGCTATAATTTTTTATATACTATTCACATTTGAATAATACATATCAGTGCATATTTACATTTTCCATCTTCATAAACATATATTTATTCACGTATCGAGGTATATCATCATGTGGATATGTGTTATAAATTTTCTTTCTATGGTAAAACCAAATGTGAATGTTACATAAATTTTTGTTTGTTATAATTGTATAATCACATATGAATATTACATGATATAGCATCTTTATATGATATATCCATGTATGAAGTTTTATTCATATGTGAATCTTATATAGACTTTCGTTCTCATTTGTTTATATTATGCACATGTGAATAAAAACATATAGTTGCATATTTATATTTTCTTTTTAATAAACATGTATTGGTTCATGTGCGAAGGTATATAGTTTTTTATATGGTATAATCATATGTAAATGATATTTTTTTGTTAACATGGTATAACCACATGAGAAAAATATATTATACATTTTCTTTTGGTGTATTCATGTGTCAAATTGTATTCACAAATGAATATTACATTATATTATCATTTAATTTGGCATATTCATATGTTCCCAAGCCTCATACAATGAATCTCTCGTTTGTTGCTCAACGTTAGCTATGACCTTGAGTTTAGAAACTTTATATGGTGGGTAAAATTGTTGGAGGAATTCATCATGCATTTGTGCCCAAGTGGAGATTGAGTTTGGTGAAAGTGCCTTTAACCAGTATTTAGCTACTTCTTTAAAAGTACCCGGAAGCATTCTTAACATGACAGTTTCTCGAAGAACATTAGGAATGTTGAAATAGTCTGACTTCTAATCAGGCGATTGTATGCATCTTTATTGTCTTTTCCGGAAAATGCAATATTCTTTAGTGCAGTAAGGATATGTCCCTTAAGCTCGAAGGTAGCAGTAGCGGGAATTGCGGGTTGCACAAGTCCATGACCGGTGTCCTCTCATATTCTTTTCTTGTAGGCCTCCATCGTCATGTCAACAATGTCCGTCATTTTGTATTTTGGCTTGCTTTCTGGTTCACTACTTTTGTCAGTTTCTGATTTGGGCTCGTAACCAGATTCCTTTTTGGTAGGAGTCTTCTCAAAGAATTCGATTTTGTTCTCTTCTTTCAGAATTCTTTTTGATCTTCCTACATTCTTGTCCTTCTTTTTATGAAAAGTTGGCTTTGGATCTTCAAGTGGTGGTGTCAATGGTGTGTTGGATCCACAGGTCATAAACAACTGCACTAAAAACAAAAATACAAAACGTAAAAACGAACAAAAACTAATTAAAAATTCCTATTGAACGTTCACCACGTCATAGTAATGATTTCATCCCGTGGTTTTTCTATATGATTTTACAAGTTCAGACAAATTTAAACAATTAACTTATAGTTTTAATCAATATTATAAGACCAATTCCGTTTAGTTCGAATCCACTTCTCCTCTATGGTTAACTACTAATTATGGATTATTAAAGTTAGTCACCAATTATTATGTAATTAACAATTCAAGTCCAAATTTACTAATCTTTTCACCAATTCATGAACTACCTTGTATGGTCATACATAAGCAAAACACAGAATTGGTTATTAGTTATAGTTGAGCTATGAAAGATTTATATAATCAAACACAATTATAGTCACAATATATGTTCTCCAACACAACTAAATTTGTTACTTTTATTATTTATCTAAGATTTGATCGATCCTAGCTCTAGCAATTTAATAGTCACTAAACTACTACGTAACAAGTTCATGTAATTTAATGGTCACTAAGCTACACTTAACTTGAATTCAAGCAATCAAGGTCACAAATATTAACATGCTAGATAATGATAATCAAACAGAAGCACAAAACCAACTATTAAAATCCATAAATTAGATAACTAAACCATAAAGTTAAAGTATCATCTAGCTAAAACAACTAAATTTAGCTAATCATCGCTGAAAACATAGACACAATTTCAATAGAATTCGACATAATTAAAGTAAACCGAACCAATGTGATGATGTGTTACTCAATCTCTTGATCTCTAAGTAATTCTCCTTCAAAAGAATGTTTTGTGCACTTTCTTGACTCTAAACTCGAGTTCTCAGAATACCTCTCCACCAGAAAACTCTCAAAAAGCCCTCTCAAATCATAAGAGTGAAGGATAATTTATTGTAATACCCATAAAATCAAGCCAATTTAAAACTTTTTCAAACATCCAAAAGCCACTAGTTATTACAAAATATTTTCAAAATAGTTTAATATCAGAGTATCCCAAAAACCATTAGTCCAAATCATGAGGATGTATATGGTCACGCCTACACCTTGATGAGTCATCTAAGCACCTGAAACAATAAACTAAAACCGTAAGCACAAAGCTTAGTGAGTTCCCCCAAAATACCCATACACACAACAATACACATATAATCACAAACAACATATTATGGGTCTAATCACCCATCGGGATGGAATACCCCAGGTCTGTTGATTGACGCGCGAAGCAGCCTAGTCTCACAGTATACATTGATAAATATGTTGGTTCCAATCAACCATCGAGTTGGAATACCCGAGGCCCAATCAACCTCTGGGTCCAGTCATCCATCCGGATGGAATACCCTAGGTTGGAATGCCAATACACACACACACACACACACACACACACACATATATATATATATATATATATATATATATATATATATATATAACGGGTCCAGTCATCCTTGGGATGGAATACCCTCAGCCCACAGCCATCGGGTTGGAATGCCCACATACTACTAGTCCAATCATCCTCAGGATGGAATACTTCGACCCACAACCATCGGGTTGGAATGCCCAGGTCTGTTGGCTTTTGCACAAAGCAGATAAGCCTCAACCACTAATCAAACATGTGCACATATATCAGATAATCACATAACAGTCTATAGACAGACAAACTGATCTAACATATCAGAACAACATAAGAACATCCTATCTACCAAGATACCGATCTAACAGATCATAATAGCATACTCAAATACCATAACATAGATCTAATAGATCACTACAACATAACATAATACTAAATATTGACAATCCAAGGAATGCATAACTGTATATACTCAGAGGTGAGATAGTCACCCGGACATGTGATCCTACTCTAAAACCACAACCAAACGAGGAATAGGTAAGAGAGCTTAGATCAAGAGTCCTCAGTCTATCCTACATGACTATATACAGTCTATAGGGCATCTCTCTACTAGCAGATAATCAATACTAGTGGGCCGACACTAGTGCCTTCGACTCACGGTATAGTGAGGCAAACCTCACCTCACACTGTTGTAATCCCGCGGATAAATTCCAGCTACTGGTTGATAGATTCCCGAGCTGTCAATCATCAAAATAACACCCAATTAATAATTGGGTTCCAATATATAACCATAAGTTCATTCTTGGGGTAAAAGGCTACTTTACCCCCAAACTAACTTGATTCAAGCCCAAGGCCCAACTCACACTCCAAGGCCCAAAGTCAAGTAATGGGCCAAAGCCCAACATAAGGCCCAATTACCTCTACATGGTCTTTCCTTAAGGCCCATCCATTTATTCTAGTCCAAACTCTTGGTAATCCAATGGCCCAATGTCTCATAATCATCAAGGCCCAGTTATGGCTCACCTATGGAAAATTGGGCCCAAGTCCTTCACATAGGTCTTATCCTAAAGCTCATCGAATTATTTTGGTCCATTTACTTATTTTTGGATAGCCCTATCAATAGTCCAATCACTATGGCCCAATAGGAAGGCCCAACTCAAGGCCCAAATGAAATTAGGAGGTGGCAGTGGTTGAGCTTGGTGGCGGCAACATCGGTTAACGACAGCAGGAGAAAAGGGGGTGAGAGAGTCTCAACCACAACCAAAGCGGCCTCCGCTGTCGTCGGCCTTCGATCTCCAAGGCTGAGTGGTGACGGTGGCGGCTTCCGACGAAGAGGAAGCAAACACGACGACATCGGCTTCGGGTTGGAAGGAAACGAGGGCAGTCGGCCGAGTCCATAGCGAATGACATCAAGCTGACCGCCGACGTTAACGGTGGCTTCGTCCCCAACAACTGGGCACAACAACGACGGTTGTTCGGTGGTCCTCCGGCTTCAAGAGTCAAGGAGGCAATGGCTGAAGGAGTGCTCACGAGAAAACAACAACAGCTTGGACAGCAACGATGTTGGATAGCGACTCCCGTCGATGGCATGGACTCGTTTGGTGCTTCGCCTGGCCGGAAAAATGTGTGGGGATCGGGTGGTGGCGGCTAGACGATAGAGGAAGTGAAGATGGCGGCTATTGTATCATGCTAGGATTAGGGTTAGGAAGAGGTCGACGGTTATATACCTGGCTCAAGAAACTTCCGCCCATAATGCCATGATCAGTCCCTCCTCTCTGAAGTGTTTCCAATTTAGCACCGATATTTACCAGTTACAGCCCTGTTTCCATAATTCGTCTCAAATTCGATCCATAATTTACTAAAAAGCCCTGACCCTTCAACATCTCTTCAAATGAAGTCCCAGAAGTTACCATTTAGCCCCTCAACGAAAATTTTATTTCAACTTAGGTACATAGTTTACCCTTTTAACCCTAGCCATCCAAAATCCTTTCATATTAATTCCGAATGATACCAAGCACACCCTGACTTCCAAAATCCTTTCAAAATTAGTCTCGAAAGTTAACATTTAGTCCCTGCCTTCATAAATACTTACAAAACCAATCTAGAACTTACACTTTTAACCCCTAACTTCTAAATTATGCCATTTGACTCCCCGAAACCAACACCCCGCTAAATATTATTTGATTTTGGACTATAATAATATAATAATAATAATTACTTCTCGAGGTTGCGGGTTTATTATTTAATTATTCTATTTTAAACGGGATGTTACATTTATAGTTTTGGAAAATTCGTGATTCACGACGTGAACAATGGTTTCACATCGTGACTTTGATACAAATCCTTATCGGGCATGGATTCTGACTTCCCACGTACTTCTTATTGTAACACCCGTAGATAAGGGCTAGTCAATTTAGAGACGATAAGCGTCAAAAATGACTTTTTGATAAAAAAAATTATTTAGAATGAATAATCTTAACTAAGTTGTAGTATATGTTACAAGGATTCCGTACATATAAATAACGCCGAAATCCGAGTTATAACGAAGAAGTTAAGACCTGTCGAAGTTTCGCGACAGAACCGGCACGACACAGCGCGACGTAAAAAGTGAATTTACGTTAGAGCGATATTTAGCCTTAGAAATATAAATGAAAGTCGTAGAATACGTTAAACCATGAGCGTGCATAAAAAGAACGCCCAAATCTGACTTCGTATGAGGAAGTTATGATTTTTCAAAGTTTCGACTTAGCGGTATACAGCCCGAATACTCGATTTGAGACCGAGCGGTTTTTAGCCAAAACAATCTAAATGAGAATTGAAGATCTCATTAATTGTAGTAAAACGATAAAAAGATAGGCGAAAACGGACGTCGGATGAAGAAGTTATGATTTTATAACGGAGTTTTCCTGTCCCGACCTACTAAAAACAAATAATAAAAATAAAATCAAAATTAGCCGACGAAGTCTAAACGAAAGTTGTAGATCGTAGTCTCACCTACGCGTGGATATAAAGAACGTCGAAAACGGAGTTCGTATGAGGAAGATATGAATTTTTGAAGTTTATTAAATATTTTCAAAATTTAATTTAAATATATATTGGCCGATATTATCCATGGGGGGGAGTCAGCGACCTTATCGCCGTTATGCCCCGCGTAACTATGAATTACGCCCCGCGTAAATCGCCTTCCAGCCCCTATAAAAGGGTGTCGAGGGCAGCCGAGTAGTTTGCTCATTTCTTCCCTTTTTCTCGCGTTTTTGCATCGTTTTTCGTGCAAGAATTATCCCGAAACCCCGGTATCATTCCCGAGCCCCGAAGCAAGTACCGAGGCCCCGAAGATCCCGAGAAGTGCAATTCCCGAGCCGAAGCTCTGCCCGCGAGAAGTTCGATTTTTGTAGAGATCTTCCAGATCTGCTGAGGATTACTACTTCTACAAGTCGTAGTGCTGTCCGATCATCTTCTAATCAAGTGAGTGTGTGGTCACTTTCTTTTAACACATAGATATTAAGTATTTGCTATGAAATACGTGCTACGTGTATAATATTTTGTTGTTTATTTGAAATGATTGTGGAACCGGTGAATTATATAAGTTTTAATGAGTTAAACTTTATACGTATTTTGTATCTAAAGATATGTTGGGTAGAACATGAGTATATGAGGTTGTTGGTAGGTGATAAAATATGGGTTGGACCATGAGATAAAAGAATAAAGAGATAAACTTGTTTTAGATCTGGATGTATGGATCAGATCAAAAGGTTAGTTTTAGATCCGAGAGTAGGGATTAGATCAAGAGGTTAGTTTTAGATCCGGGAGTACAGATTATTTATTTTTGAATTGCGTGTTCATTCGATAAGGTATCATGTGTATAGTCCCTTTTAGGAACGTGATTTTAATACAAGAATTGATTAAAGTATGAAATATACATATGTATGTGAAGTATTTGTTATTTTCTGAAATACATGTTAGATATATTTGATGATATACAACGTACGAATCAGATATGGTTCAATATGTGTTAAGATGTATATATATGATATTATTACTTAAAACCTTGTGTTAAGTATACACTAGTTAATCTTTTTCCTAAACGGAGATAGTATCGGGAAATTGATTATAAGTATTGTAGGTTTGCCTAGTGATGGGTTAAGACCTAAATGGGATGTTTAGTTCAATTAAGTTTGGACATTGGGTAGTCTCTTATTAAGAGTACGTGTGTTGTGAGATTGATGATCGGTGGAGTACGTCCTACGTACAAAAGTACATTTTATGTACGAAGTCTTTTTCAAAGCTCTGTGTCTTGGGTGCTGCTTGTGCCAGGGTACTATTATGTTCTCGGGTACGATTCTTTCGCATACCAAAGTACTATAATGTGCCAGAAGTACTATCATGTACAAAGTCTTTTTGACAATTTTGTGTGTCGGTTACGGGAGCATACGGGAGTACTCTAGTAGTATTTCCCAATACTTCTATTTTGAGAGAGCTTTGGAGTCAGCGTTTCTTTTATGAAGTGATCGACCGAGCTTCATATGTCAGCGTTTTCTTTCACGAAGTAATTAAGGGAACTTCGTAGACTGCCTAATAAAGTGTGTCGGTTATAGCCCAATGATAGGTATGTCTGGTGTTATATTGCTGGATAGAGTGCGTCTGGGGGTTAAATACCTCATGTATTCAGGCCACTGCTAGGCAAAGTTCGATGCTAGGATAGGTAAAGTCTGGGGGTATAATACCTCATGATAGTCAGACCACGCCTAGGCATTGTTATCTAGATAACTACCCCTGACTTAAAATGTCTTGTGGTTCTTTGTTTTACGAACGAAGTGTCGTGGTGAAACTCATTCTATTCCCCTCATTTGATGTCTTTATTGATCCTCGTTTGCTGCTAGGGAATTTCCGAAGCAGCTTCGTCAGTTTGTTGTTCATACCGATTCCTTAGGCTAGATCTCGTAAGATCATAGTATAGGGTCATTATGTGGGGATCGACGGGATGGGATATATTGTTTTAGAAATATAATTTATATGTGTTTATAATATTAGTGATTTTGCAGGATCGAGATATACTTTTTTATCACGTTGTTTGAACTAAGAGCTTTCATACTTTGTGTTCCTTAGGTGATTGGGTGCACCAGGGATATTCGAACTAAGTATTCATTAGATATTTGAATTTAGTGTTCATCAGAGATAATTGAACTAAGTGTTCATTAAGTGTTTGTGAACTAGGTGTTCATTGGGTAATATTGAACTAAGTGTTCATTAAGTGTTTGTGAACTAGGTGTTCATTGGGTAATATTGAACTAAGTGTTCATTAAGTGTTTGTGAACTAGGTGTTCATTGGGTAATATTGGAACTAAGTGTTCATTAGGTGTTCTTTAACTAGGTGTTCATTAATTATTGTGAATTGCGTGTTCACTAGAGGTAATCTAAGAACCTTGGCAGCACTAGACATTGTGTCAGTTCCTTAGGGCAATCCTTAGGAATGAATGAGAGAAGGGTAATTGGTTCTTAGGATAAATCTTTAAGAAATAAATGGAGATAATGGGGGTGGGTATTTGAATTGATTGTTTGATAATTAAATATAATAATTATATTATTGTCGGTTGAAAACCCTATATGCTCACCAGGCTCCCAAGTCTGACCCACTCAGTTTTCTTTGTATCACAGGTATCGATACGAAGATATATTTCACGGAGAGATTAAAGGAGATGTAAAATCTTTAGTGTAAATAATGTAAGTTTTGTTTACGCTTATGTGTCTGTATCGGAACATAACATCCCGAGATTTTGTTATATAATAAAAATACATTTCTCTAAAGAAATGCTTTGATAAATCTTTATCATATTTTGGGAACAAATTCCGCAACTGTTTTCTTTAAAAGATTACTCTGATTTTAAAAACCAAGCATAAACAAATCGGTCTTTTCTGGCCGAGAAATTGGGGATGTCACACTTATCTTCTAGAATACGTTCCTCACGTCGTAAGTTGGAGTGCCACGTCGCGAATTAGGATTTTTCGCTGAAATTTTCTTCTTTTAAATTTCCATCCTACAAAGTTCCAATGCTTGCGAATTATGGTCCATATTCTTCAAGAGTGTTCCAATTGGCTGCAAAATACAATTTAATTCAATAAGTATCATATATCTTTGCAATTAACCAAAATATAAATTAAAATATATTAAAATATTGTCTATATATATATATATATATATATATATATATATATATATATATATATATATATATATATATATATATATATATATATATATATATATATATATATATATATATATAGGGTCCGGATCCGATAGAAACCCAAAAATTGGTAGGAACCGCGATGACTATTCTCCACCAATCATTTCATCCATGGCACAAACGTCAACCCATTTACTTGGTCGTGACATGTTCGCACGCTACGCACATGCATGGAACATAATACAGACTCGAGGGAATAATAATGTGAGACGAACGTTCATGGAACGTCATTTAAATGAGTTATTTTTTTCATTTTTTTGTTCTATTATTATTATTTTTATTATTTTTCAATAAAAAATTCAATTTTTTAAAATAGATATATGTTCGGTTTTAAATATTTATATTTGTTTTTTTTTTGTATTTTTTTTAATATCCTTAGTACATAGTTGAATATAGTACGTTTTTTTCTTTTTATTTTTTGATCATTTCTTGTTTTTTTTAAACAAAATATGAGTTTGGATTTTAATGTTTAACAATTATAAAACTTTAAGTAAGAAGACAATTAAGGATCATAATATTTTCACTAGTACAAAAATGACCTACGGTAGCACTTTCCGAAAGACGGCCTGTGACACTTTTTATTAAAAAAGGTCACTAAAAAATTTAGAGACGGTTGTTGGATACATTTATATTTGTTTGTGTGTCCATTGTATAGATAATTAAAAATTTAACCACATTTAATTGTACCAAATGTGACAATTATTAGTGACACTCGAAGACTGTGGCCATATTTCACTATCAGCCACATTTATAGATTTAGATTATGATATTTTTTAAGAGACAATACATAGATATCTGGTGACATGAGGCAATTTTATATGTTTCTGAATCACGGTGTTATTTTGACATATGAAATCCAATGTAGCTAACAGGGGATACATATGGCCACATTAAATGTTTGTATGTCCATAGGGTGACATTTAGTAGTGACTAAGTGAAAGAAAGAAAACAAGTTAATTTTAGTGGTTTATGGTTATGTGTCTTTTATTGTGTGTCACAAAATATGATGAATTGGCTATGAAAAAAATAAATATTATGAGTGTATGTTGCATTTGGTTATGTTTACAATTATTATGTGTGTCTATACGTAAATCTAGTTAGAAGAAATATAATGTCTGGTCAGTATAATTATAGTATGGTCATTGAATGTGTGACTATAATTATGTAATGACAATTTTTTTTACTAGTTTGTGTATAAATTTAAAGAATATTCTTCATCAAATTACCATTTGTTGAATAGTCAACCATGTAACGTATATAGAGCCACTTAGTCAAACCCAAACTACATAACTTATTATTAGAGTTTGGGACACATTTTTGCAAAATAAAAAAATGTAATAATTGTCATTTGAAGACTCTTGGAATTAACTACGTCAAATGATTTTTGGTTATATATTAGTTTGACTTTTGGGACATATTTTGGTCATATAATAGTTGCAGAGATGTCAACATGTACAAAATAAATGGTTAAAGTTGCATCTTAAGGGCTCTTTTAAGTCGACCAAAATACACTCTTGAAGAGGATGTAAATTGTTACTAAGGTCTGTACCAATTTATGCATCTTGAACCCCAAAAAATGTAAAAGACCATATTCACCTTTTGTAGGAAAATAGTCCCAATTTTCTTATTATATTACATTTTATAGTTGAAAATCCAAACCAAAACAGCTCCCCATAGAGAATACCAACAATAACATTCAATTTTAAAACGCCCCTTTTCAACTTCTGATCACACAATTCAAAAAAAAATGAAAAGTTGAATGACTAAGTATATAAATTGTATTAAATATGAATTAGCAGCATTGTGCTGAAATAGTACAATTAAAAGGATATTAACATATAATAAAATCTAATAATTATATCTAAACACTAATTTTTTAAACTAAGAAAAATAATAAGTGTAATATTGTCAATTTGGGGCCGAAACACCATACAAAGTAGTTACTATCATGTATACTGACGCAAACTTCCAAACAAACTTCCAAGCAACATTTTCATAGCTTTTATGGAAGTAACTATCCTTTTTTGAACACTCGAGAGCGAAACACAAAGTATTGCATGTATCTGTCAAGACCTTCATCGAAATGTTATATCTTTAACATACTAAAAGAGTAAAAAATACCTTAAAATAATCATAATGGTGAAGGAGGTTATATGTTTGTGGTTGAATTTACCTTCAAATAAGATACTACTTAGAATCCTTTCACGACTAAACACTATGATCAAGGTTTGGCCTTTACCTTCTTCAAACAAAAGTAAAGATTATAATATGTTAAAAGATTGAATAATAATATTGCTACAAATTTAAATCATGGCATATTGAAGTTTCATATGAAATATATGTAAATATTAGGATATGATTATGTGACTACCCGATCCTTTCTAGTCAACAAAAGTCAATTCCGTTTAATAAATTTTCGAATTTTATTTGTTCCGTTACGTTCTTGAGGGTTAGAAAATAATCTAAAACATATTATTATGGGTTATACAAGTCTCCGGAACCAAAAATCATGCGAAAAATCAAGTTTTTCTTCAAAACTCAGCCAAGTCTTGTTCATCATCGTGTTCACGGCCACAAACACTTTTACGGCCGTAAACCCATTCCCAGCTGTAAACTCAACCGATATATAGATTTTCCCGAAGAGATTTCTCATTTTTCATCATTTTCACTCAAAAATCCTCGCAAATCCCTCCCAAGAACATTCAAACCTTCAAGATCCAATCTTCAAATCTTGGGATTAAGTGCTTTTGGCTGGAAGAAAGTAACCCCGGAAGTGAAGGAGAATCTATGGTAAGAGATTACAGTAAATACTATTTTCACTATTATTAATTGCATCTCATATTATATTTACAAATCATGTATTACTAACATATTATTATTTTTCATTTTAGCACTTTTTTGATGTTGATGAAACTGGAAAACAGTTTGTGATGAATATGCTTGGTATCCATCTAAGGAACTTTAGAAGAAAATTATATGCATATTACATCAAGCCACATCTAGGCAATCCCAAAAAGCTTTCAAAAATCCCCGTTCGTTATTGTGCATTAATTACTGAAAAAGATGGTCGGAACAAATTCGTGACATATTCACAATCTGAAGAGTTTAATGTTACAATTTTTTTCCATAAATTATTCATTTAGTTATCATAAACTTAACAAAAGGTGCTTGACAAATCCTTTTTTTACAGGTTGTGTCACAAAGGACTATCAAAGCACGAAAGATGTCAAAGTGTGCTCATCGGATGGGACGAGGGGGGTATATGACTCTAAGGCGGAATTTGGTAACCTTGGTCTTTAGCTATATGATATGGTTATATTAACTTCATAGCAATGTAGTTAACAGGATTTTGCTTTATATTGTTTATAATTTTTTTATCAAGACTGAAGAGAAAGTGATTTCAAAAGAAGAAATGTCCCCACGGTCAATTATGTGGTGTAAAGGACGTGAAAGTAAAGAAGGCGAATTTAAAGATGAAAATGTTAAACTCATGGTGGATAAACTAGTAACTTCACTAAACTTTTTTATAACTTTTACTTTAAGGATTTGTGTCATTTTTTTGAGACAATAATTAATCATATTTTGTTTGATAGATAGAACATGAAAAGCAGATAAAAGATGGACAACTAAATGTTGAACTGGGCACGGATGCCATAACCTTAGTTTTTGGCATGGAAAAGGGTGGATTTTTAAAGAGTGTCGACATTGGAGTCACATACAACAAATATTTCAATGTTCCTTGCAGCAAATGATATTCTAAGGAGGAAATTAAAGATCTTAAATTTACACTGTAGAATGGAAAACTTGAGCTTGAAAAAAAAGATGTTGAACTCAAGGCTTTGTCTACAAAGGTTAATGAACAAGATCAAACACTACAACTAGTTTTGGCTCATCTTACTGCAAAAGGAGCCAACTTTCCAAATCTGCCTCAAACACTTGTAAGTCATCTTATAAACAACATCAATTGACAATGTTACTTGTAAATTGCATTTCTTACATATATTTCCCTTTTTCTTTATATTTTCTAGGGTATTTCAAGTGACAAGATTGTTGAAAGTAGTGAAACTCTTGTTAGGGGCTGTTTGGCAGGATCTGAATTTTTAAGATCTGAATTTTTAAGAGGTCTGAATTTCTAAGAGGTTCTGAATTTTTAAGATCTGAATTTTTAATATGCTGTTTGGTTGGAACCTCTGAATTCTTGTGCTGAATTATAAAAATGACCATTTTACCCTTCCATCTTATTTTTCGTTGAATTCAATGTTTCTATTTGTAAAATAACCAAACCAAACTCCCTAAATAATTATAAATATATATATATATATATATATATATATATATATATATATATATATATATATATATATATATAAACACCATACAAAATATTATGTTCTAATAGGAAAAGGTGAAAGTATGATACTATAATAAAGAAATATATAAAAGTACATTGTTATTTCATGTCTTCACCTTTACAAAAACAAGCTTACAATAGGTTATAAAAACTAACTGAAATGTATGTTTACATGGATCACATTAAAAAAAAACCTTTTTATGTAAAATTCCAAAAAGAAGACCAAAATACCCCTGAAAAATTTTCTTGCACAACCTTTAAACCATCAACCAACTCCTTTCTTCCGGCCATCCAAAGTCTCGATGCTTCATGCAATCTAAAATAACCTAGTCCCACTTGATAATAACAAGGAAAAGACCATTATGCCCTTTATTCTTATTTTTGCAGCAGGTCATTCAATATTATTTTTTATCTTCAATTCAGAAACATAATACCCATCAAACTGGAACCAAGAATATGATTACAGAATAGACAATCTAAACATTAATACCCATCAAACACAACTTTGTAATTTGATTAAAAAACCATTCTATAAAGCATATATTTAACTATGTATTTTCAATGAGATGCAGATAAAAAACCTCACAAGACTTTCCAATCTGAAATGTATGTTTATATGGATCACAACTTTGTGATTTGATTAAAAAACCTCACAGGACTTTTCACAAACAGTTGGTGTGCTTAAGAGCTTTAATGAGATGCAAATAGAAAGCCATTACTTTTCTTAGGAAATTGACTGTGTATTTCCAAAATTGATTGAATGGAACATTGGATTATATACTGTTGGGTCGTGTTTTGTGTTAAGTATTGCGTCTATTGGGCTCGTTAGCTAGTCCATTTTGTATCTCCGGTATGGGCCTGTCCATCCGTGAGTTTAGTAGGGTTTAGTATATATAGGAGCTTGCATGCTTCCTAGAAGGTAACGATAGAATAGAACGATCAGAGTATTATTCAACAAGTTTATTATTATCATTCTTGTAACCCTAAAATCCTCTACAGCGGAAGTTCTTAGTCGAGCTCTGCTGAGGATTGTTTGATCTAATCATTCGACACATATTGATCCATACTTGTGTTATTTACTGCTTTTGCATTCATCGCATTACCTGTTAAGAAGATCTAATCGATCGTTAAGTTTGTTAATATCTTATCAATTGGTATCAGAGCAGGAGGCTGTGTAATTCATACACATCTTTTCTGTGAAAAAGGTTGTGATTAGGGTTATTCCGCATTAACTAATATTTATTGAGCCGTCATCCCATAATTGACGTAACTCAGCATTTATTTGTTTTTCCCTAATCTTATATATATTACAAGTCTGATCTTTCAAACAGGTTATACGATCAAGCATGGACGAGTCACAATCAAATCCCATAAACATCTCAAATAGCATTGGATCAACGACGAAGATTCCCATCCTTTACACCCAGGATTACGAAGTCTGGGCACATCACTTTGAAGATTATGTCATTGGATCTGAAGACAATGGATATCTTATCTGGGAAGCAATCGTGTCTGGACCATTCGCTCATTCCGCAACATCTAAAATCATTAAAACTCAGAAAGAGTATAATGATCTATTGAAGGACGTAAAAGATATTGCTCAAGACGAAAAAGATAAGTTTTAGTGCAATATTAAAGCATTGAGACTAATCAGATTCGCTCTTCAATCGGATACTTTCAGGCTAGTGAGTTCATGCAGCACTGCCAAAGAAATATGGGATAGGCTACGAGAGTTATATTCCACATACGAAGATCTGGAGCATTCCATTCAGACCCTACTTTTATCTGAGTTTGGAGAATTTAAGCAGAATCCCGAGGAAACTGTTACTCAGACATTCGATCGCTTCAATCATCTTCTCAGTAAGATAATTAAACACGATATTGAAAGGAAGTTGATTGAACAAAAACTTACGTTTTTGAATGGTCTTAGATCTGAGTGGAGAGCGGTTGTGTCCACTGTTAAAGCTCATGAGCAATTCAAATCTTATTCATTGGCTAAGCTGGTAGGAATTTTGAAATCCCAAGAAAAGATTGTCTTGCAGGAGAAGAATGTGGTTTCAAGCTTGGGTTTCTTGGCCCTTCTTTCTAAAAGCAAAAGTGTGATGGAAGATGAAGACCTTAACTTAGAAGACTATGACCTTACCTCTGAAGACTATGCAATGATGGTGTCAAATCCAAAGAGGTTTATTAAGAAAAGGTTTCCTACCAATAAGAACCGAAATTGGCAGGGAAGCTATAGTTCTGAAAAAGTGAGGGAGGAACCGAAGGCAGAAGAAGCAAAGAAAGAGCCGAAAGCTGAAATAGGACAGAAAATTCATCGCATGATTTTGCCCTTCCTTGAGTTTAAGGAAGATGAAATTGACGCTGAAGCATATAATTGCAAAAGTGTAGTCTCGTCTGAGGATGTAAATCCGACTTATATGTATGGACTAGACAAAATCGAATCTTTCATAAAGTCCAAGGACCATAAGGACATGCTGAAAAACCTTTTGGATGAAGATGATAAATTGAAACTAAGGACCGAAACCATACAAAAGTTTGACTCATTGAATGCCAACTTGAGCTCAGAAACTAAAATTGATGTTGAAAATGCATCTGAGCTTAATGAGGATGATGATATGAGTGAAATATCTGTAGAGGATGAAGTGGATTGTTCTGAGTTTGTCAAAAGCGAATCCGAAAACCACAAAAATCTTATTTCAGAAAATTTTGTGGAGTTTGCTCGTCTGTCCCAACAAAAGTCCCCGATCCTTGAAGAAAAGGCTGTTGTATACCAAAAGGTAAGGACGACTCCAAATCAGGTGTATAAGGTCACAGGAGTATCCAAAAATTAGACAGTCGAACTCACGGCCATTGTAAATGAAGATAATGCTGATGGTTGTGATGAGTTCTTCTGGTCCGCCCCCATCGATAATGCTGATGAAACCGTTGGTCTGTCAGAACGGACGTCCTGGAAAACCAAAGGCAGATATGTGCCACAGCCTTTGAACAAGCCTGATAACTTCGACATGCCAAGTACTAGTGGTACAAAATATGTTCCTGAAGAAAAAGGAGTTCCTACAAAAGATGTCACTCCTTCAAGCGAAACATCATGTAACGCCTGTGTTTCCGGGCTTGCCGTTTTTAGCAATATAATAGTCTAGGTTAACCTTTGTAACCCGTTTTGAAATAATAAGATTGTATTATTTGAGTATTATGTGTTTTGTGCTTAATTGCTTAATTATGTAGTTTGATTAATTAAGAATAAAAATAAGCGTCAAAATTTAAGTGTAAAATAAACTTAATATCTTTGATCTATGTTGTAGTAGTTGAAACGAGGTTTCCGAATATATATAGAACGCCCAAATCTGACTTCGTATGAGGAAGTTATGATTTATCGAAGTTCCGGCTTAGCGGTATACAGCCTGAAATACTCGAATTGAGATCGAGCGGTTGTTAGCCGAAGCAATCTAAATGAGAATCGAAGATCTCATTGTTGGTATCGAAGCGATAAAAAGTTAGGCGAGAACGGACGTCAAACGAAGAAGTTATGAATTTATAACGAAAGTTTCTGTCCCGGCCTATTAAAAATAATTAATAAAAATAAAGTCAAAATTAGCCGACGGAGTCTAAACGAAAGTCGTAGAGCGTAGTCTCACCTTCACGTGGATATAAAGAACGTCGAAAACGGAGTTCGTATGAAGAAGTTATGAATTTCCGAAGTTTATTAATCATTTTGTATTTATTTTTAATTCAAAATTCGGAAGCATTATCCGAACGAGTCACCGATCTGATCCGAGGTACGCCCTGCGTACTCGAGTACGCCCCGCGTACTCCGAGGGTGTCGACATCGCAGCAAGTGGCTTCGGATGACGCATGCGCTTACGAACATTGGAGCAGTACGCGCTGCGTACAGGCGTACGCCCCGCGTAATTGAGGCTTCCAGCCTCTATATAAAGGATCCGAAGACAGCCTCATTTCTTGTTCAATTTCTTCTCTTCTCTCTAGTCCTTTGCATCGTTTTTTGTGCCGAAGCTACCCCGAAGTCCCGGTATCATACTCTAGCCCCGAGGCAAGTCCCGAGACCCCGAAGATCCCGAGAAGCGCGGTTCCCGAGTCGAAGCTCTGCCCGCGAGAAGTTCGATTTTCGAGGAGATCTTCCAGATCTGCTGTGGATTACTACTTCTATAAGCCGTAGTGCTGTCGGATCGTCTTCTGATCAAGTGAGTGTGTAGTTATTTCTTCTAATACAATAATACGAAGTATTTTATATAAAAATACGTGCTATGTGTATATATTTGGTTGTGTTATGTGTGAATGAGTATTCACTCCCTTCTATCTTATAGATCTGCTTATTTCTTTATGAGATATGTGTTATGTGTGTGTGCCTCATCTGTTATGTGACATATGTGTTGATTAAAGCATGCTATACAGGTTTTCTTTAAACTACGTATGAAAATATATATTTTTATCTACTAATATGTTGGGTAGAACATGGGTAGATAGTTGGTGTGTAATAAACAGATGAGAGGCCTCGATGTTGTTGTTGTTGTTGATCTAGTTATTCAGCGGAGTATGGATAACGACCACGGACTCTTTCTAGACAGTCCAGTGGAACACTAGCAGGTTCATAACCTGTAGGTGTTGTGAACGATGTGTTCACCGGTGTACTCTATCCCCCTCATGGTTGCCTTTAGGATATCTATTGTTGAGGAAACCCCTTCGCAGTGATGTCCGTCCCGATGAAAATCCTAGATTAGGTCCCTTGAGATAGTTGTTTTAGGGACGTAAAGTGAGGATAACGGGAATGGGTAATCGGGATAGTGATTGGTTGGTGAAATTAAATATAACTTATTTATTGTGGGTTGAAAACCCTATATGCTCACCAGGCTCCCAAGCCTGACCCACTCAGTTTTATTTGTATTACAGGAAGTGGCACAAGGGCGTAAGATGGATGGATCATCTTGTTGTTTTGTTTACAAGTCTGTATATGTATATATTTGTTGAATGACTTGTAATGTTTATCGTTTATGCTTTATGGTCTGTATCGGAACATGACATCCCGAGTTTTGATTATATAATGAAATGCATCTCTTGATGAAATGCTTTGATAAATATTATTTTATCATGTTTTGTTTTGGGAACAAATTCCGCAACTCTTTCAAATCAAAAGGATTTACTCTGAAAATATTTAAAAGCATAAATGAAAATCGGTCTTTTCTGGCCGAGATTTTGGGGATGTCACAGTTGGTATCAGAGCATTAGTTTAAGCGAACTAGGAATTTGTAGGATTTCTAGACTTAAACTTAGTATGCTAAGTGGAGATTGTGAGATGTGTGTCTGATAAGTTTTAGACACGAGCACTAGTTTATTTTAGGAAGGTTGCCTAAAATGCTTTTATGTGCTAAATGTTATATGTTGCCATATATGATATTGTTTGTTCGGATCTACGGTTTGTTGCCAACCGGATCTGAAGGTTTATGTGTTTAGGATTCTAAGCGTATGTATACGATATTAGAACTAGCATGTAATCGTTTGGAGTAATAAGGTGAAATTATTCGGTGTGTAGATCAAAAAATGGTGAGAACAAGGAGTGGCGTTGGAAACGCAGATGAAAACAGGAATCAACCGCCAGTGATTGAACAAATACCTGTTGTAGCAGCAGCACCAGAACCAATAACAATGGCTGCGGTGCAAGCCATGATTCGGGCTATGCTAGCCGAACAAAGGGAGGAGATGCGACAAATTTTGCATAATAATAGGGATGAACCTATCATACCTATTGAGGAACCGGAATTGATTCCCGAGCAATCAGAGGAAGGGAACAATAGTCGCATGGTGAGTCAAGTTGGGACTCAAGAGGAACGAAGGAACGATCCGGAAAGGAGAAACAACAAGGATGGGCGTATGTACAAGAATTTCTTGGGCGCCAAACCGCCAAGTCTTTCTAGGAGCCCAAAGCCTGTTGAGATAATGGATTGGATCTCCGAAATGGAGATGGTATTTGAAAGTTGCGACTGTAGCAACAAACAGAAAACCGTATTTGCGGTTAGACAACTAAAGACTGGAGTCTTGAGTTGGTGGAAGCTGTTGGCAGATACTATGCCACGAGGAGAAGCCCTGAAAATGTCATGGGAGGAGTTCTTGGAACAGTTAAGGGTGCAGTATTGTTCGGAGATAGATCTGATTGATCTGAACAATGAGTTCCAAAACTTGAAGAAAGGGAAGATGAGCATAGATGACTATGCTACTGCATTTACTGAGAAGATGAAGTTGTTTCCGTACCTAGTGCCGACGGAACTCTCCAAGATTGAGAGGTTTGCTAACGGATTGCCTGCTGACTTTGGTCCGACAGTCAAAATGGCAACCACTCTGAAAACGGCTGTTCGTGCAGCTAAGAATGTGGAGGCCCAGCAGAAGGAAAAGGGTCTGGAAAGAATAGATGTTGGAGAAAAGAGGAAGTTCGATGGAACTTCAGGGTCCAACAAGAAAAACAAGTTCTCGAAGTCTGGTTCGAGGGGAGGTGGAGGTGAAGCGAAATGGTGCGACAAATGTAAGAAGAAGCATCATGGAAGATGTGAGGTGGCGAACACATGCTACAAGTGTGGAAAGCCAGGGCACTATGCCAATGAGTGTACCCTCACAAAGAAAGTTTGCTATGGTTGTGGTGAGGAGGGTCATATGTCGAGAGACTGCCCGAAGAAGAAGGAGGCAGCTAGACCCAACATTCCGCCAAAGCCAAAGGCGAGAGCATTCCAGATGACACTGGAAGCTGCTAAAGATGAAGCTGATGTCGCTTCAGGTACCTTTCTCGTTAACGAATTGCCTGCCCAAATTTTATTTGATTCTGGAGCCAACTACTCCTTTATATCGCATGAATTTGGTAGAAAGCTAGCTTTGCCTGTTGTTAGACTAGATAATGCTTTATTAGTCGAAGTTGCTAGTGGCAAGTTTGTACCTGTTAGCTATCGCATGAAAAACATCTTAATTGATCTGAATAGGAATAAGTTCCACGAGGAATTATTGCCTATCGAACTTAATGGTTTCGACATCGTATTGGGAATGGATTGGCTTAGCGCCAACGACGCCGAAATTTTATGCAAGAAGAAAATAGTCAAAGTAAACCCGCCTGGGAAAGATTCGTTTATGGTGTATGGAGATAAACGCAGAGTGAATTCTGGAATCATTTCATTGATGAAAGCCAGAAAATGTTTGACCAAGGGGTGTACATCATATTTGGCATTCGTGATTGATGCTAAGAAGGAAAAGAAGGTGATGCAGAATATTCCAGTGGTGTGTGATTATCCGGAAGTATTTCCCGAAGATCTTCCTGGATTACCGCCTGATCGACAAGTGGAATTCCGTATTGACTTGTTGCCAGGAACGACGCCAATTGCAAAAGCACCTTATCGATTAGCACCGACGGAGATGAAGGAGCTAATGATGCAACTTCAGGAGTTATTGGACAACGGTTTCATTAGACCTAGTTCATCGCCCTGGGGAGCTCCAGTGTTATTTGTAAAGAAGAAAGATGGAAGTATGAGAATGTGCATCGATTACAGAGAGCTGAACAAGGCAACAATAAAGAATAGATATCCGTTGCCGAGGATTGATGACATGTTTGATCAATTGCAAGGTTCGAGCTATTTCTCGAAGATCGATCTTAGGTCAGGATATCATCAGCTAAAAGTAAGAGAGCAAGATATCGAGAAGACTGCATTCAGAACTAGATATGGACACTACGAGTTTTTGGTTATGTCGTTTGGACTAACCAATGCTCCAGCAGCGTTCATGGATTTGATGAATAGGGTTTGTAACCCGTTCCTTGATAAATCCGTGATAGTGTTCATAGACGACATTCTGATTTACTCGAAAAGCCAGGAGGAGCATGGCAGACACTTGCGAGAAGTGTTAGAAGTCTTGAAGAAGGAGAAGCTGTATGCTAAGTTCTCCAAATGTGATTTTTGGATTCGTGAAGTCCAATTCTTGGGTCACGTGGTCAACCAAGAAGGGATAATGGTTGATCCAGCGAAGATCGAAGCTGTGACGAAGTGGGAACAACCGAAAAGTCCCACGGAGATTCGAAGCTTTTTAGGATTAGCTGGATATTACCGAAGGTTTATCCAAGGCTTTTCTTCGATCGCTAGTCCATTGTCAGCTTTGACCCACAAAGGAGCTACTTATGCTTGGGGTGAGAAGCATAAGGAAGCATTTGAGAAGCTAAAGGAGAAGCTATGCGAGGCACCGATACTTTCTCTACCCGATGGAGTTGAAGACTTCGCTGTCTATAGCGATGCGTCTGGTGTTGGTTTGGGTTGTGTTTTGACCCAAAGAGAAAAGGTGATAGCATATGCGTCTCGACAGCTGAAAGAGCATGAAAAGAATTACCCGACTCATGATTTGGAGTTGGCAGCGGTAGTTTTCGCTCTGAAAATATGGAGGCATTACCTCTATGGCACGAAGTGCAAACTTTTCACTGATCATAAGAGTCTCCAATATCTCTTTAATCAGAAAGAATTGAATATGAGGCAACGACGCTGGCTAGAATTACTTAAAGACTATGACTGCGAGATACTTTACCACCCCGGTAAAGCTAATGTTGTTGCTGATGCTCTCAGTCGGAAAGTCAATCCCGAAAGGAAAAGGCCAAGAGCGTTGAGAATTGAAGTTGTCTCAACTATTTTGGAAAGTATAAAGAAAGCTCAGAGCGAAGCTTCTGAGAAGAATGACAGAAAGGAGGAACGTTTGGGCAAAACGTTGGTGTTCGGTGTAAACCGTCATGGACTGAAGGTGTTCCAAGATCGGATTTGGGTACCTAAGACAGGAGGAGTCAGAGATCTTCTGATGGAAGAAGCTCACAAGACCATGTACTCGATTCATCCGGGTAGCACTAAAATGTATAGGGACCTGAAACCCTACTACTGGTGGCCGACGATGAAGCTTGATGTTGCAAAGTATGTGGCCGAGTGTGTGACTTGTGCGAGAGTCAAGACACAACATCAGAAACCGTACGGGAGTTTAGAACCTTTGCCTGTGCCTATGGGTAAGTGGGAAGACATTGCTATGGATTTTGTCACTAAACTGCCCAGAACAAAGAATGGTCACGACATGATTTGGGTGGTCGTTGATCGATTCACTAAGAGTGCACATTTCATAGCGGCCAGGGAGAAATGGTCTATGGAGAAGCTTGCGAATTCTTACGTGAAGGAAATTGTGAGGCTTCACGGTGTTCCGTTAACGATTGTTTCGGATCGTGATAGCCGTTTCACATCGAGGTTTTGGAAAAGTCTACAAGAGGAATTGGGTACCAAGTTGTGTTTAAGTACAGCTTACCATCCGCAGACTGATGGTCAGAGCGAACGAACGATACAAACACTTGAAGATATGCTGAGAGCATGTACTCTGGAATTCCTAGGTAATTGGGATGAACATTTACCGTTGGTAGAATTTTCCTATAATAATAGTTTCCACTCGAGCATTAAGATGGCACCTTACCAAGCTTTGTATGGACATAAGTGTCGTACGCCGTCTTGTTGGCTTGAGGCTGGGGAAAAGCAGTTTATGGGACCGGAGTTGGTTCATCAAACTGCTGAAAAGTTGAAAATAATTAGGGAAAGAATGTTAGCGGCTCAGGATCGTCAAAAGAGCTATGCTGACAAGAAGCGGAGACCGATAACTTTTGAAGTTGGAGATTCGGTTTTGCTTAAAGTCTCGCCGTGGAAGGGACTTATAAGATTTGGTAAAAGGGGAAAGTTAAGTCCAAGGTTTATTGGACCGTTTAAAGTTCTTCAGAGGATTAGGAACCAAGCTTACAAGCTCGAACTACCAGAAGAACTGAATGGAATTCATAACACTTTTCATGTGTGTTATTTGAGGAAGTTCACGGGAGAAGTTCCCGACATAATTCCAATTTCTGAATTGAGAATTGATGAGAACAAAAGGTTGATTGAAGAACCAGAGGCAATTGTTGACCGAAAGACTAAGAAATTGCGACGCAAGATGGTTGGGTTAGTGCTTGTCCGATGGAAACACACGAATGGGCCGAATCTCACCTGGGAGACGGAGAGTGACATGATGGGTCGCTATCCGCATTTGTTTGTTGATGTGTGATTCCGGGGACGGAATCATTCTAAGGTGGAGAGAATTGTAACGCCTGTGTTTCCGGGCTTGCCGTTTTTAGCAATATAATAGTCTAGGTTAACCTTTGTAACCCGTTTTGAAATAATAAGATTGTATTATTTGAGTATTATGTGTTTTGTGCTTAATTGCTTAATTATGTAGTTTGATTAATTAAGAATAAAAATAAGCGTCAAAATTTAAGTGTAAAATAAACTTAATATCTTTGATCTATGTTGTAGTAGTTGAAACGAGGTTTCCGAATATATATAGAACGCCCAAATCTGACTTCGTATGAGGAAGTTATGATTTATCGAAGTTCCGGCTTAGCGGTATACAGCCTGAAATACTCGAATTGAGATCGAGCGGTTGTTAGCCGAAGCAATCTAAATGAGAATCGAAGATCTCATTGTTGGTATCGAAGCGATAAAAAGTTAGGCGAGAACGGACGTCAAACGAAGAAGTTATGAATTTATAACGAAAGTTTCTGTCCCGGCCTATTAAAAATAATTAATAAAAATAAAGTCAAAATTAGCCGACGGAGTCTAAACGAAAGTCGTAGAGCGTAGTCTCACCTTCACGTGGATATAAAGAACGTCGAAAACGGAGTTCGTATGAAGAAGTTATGAATTTCCGAAGTTTATTAATCATTTTGTATTTATTTTTAATTCAAAATTCGGAAGCATTATCCGAACGAGTCACCGATCTGATCCGAGGTACGCCCTGCGTACTCGAGTACGCCCCGCGTACTCCGAGGGTGTCGACATCGCAGCAAGTGGCTTCGGATGACGCATGCGCTTACGAACATTGGAGCAGTACGCGCTGCGTACAGGCGTACGCCCCGCGTAATTGAGGCTTCCAGCCTCTATATAAAGGATCCGAAGACAGCCTCATTTCTTGTTCAATTTCTTCTCTTCTCTCTAGTCCTTTGCATCGTTTTTTGTGCCGAAGCTACCCCGAAGTCCCGGTATCATACTCTAGCCCCGAGGCAAGTCCCGAGACCCCGAAGATCCCGAGAAGCGCGGTTCCCGAGTCGAAGCTCTGCCCGCGAGAAGTTCGATTTTCGAGGAGATCTTCCAGATCTGCTGTGGATTACTACTTCTATAAGCCGTAGTGCTGTCGGATCGTCTTCTGATCAAGTGAGTGTGTAGTTATTTCTTCTAATACAATAATACGAAGTATTTTATATAAAAATACGTGCTATGTGTATATATTTGGTTGTGTTATGTGTGAATGAGTATTCACTCCCTTCTATCTTATAGATCTGCTTATTTCTTTATGAGATATGTGTTATGTGTGTGTGCCTCATCTGTTATGTGACATATGTGTTGATTAAAGCATGCTATACAGGTTTTCTTTAAACTACGTATGAAAATATATATTTTTATCTACTAATATGTTGGGTAGAACATGGGTAGATAGTTGGTGTGTAATAAACAGATGAGAGGCCTCGATGTTGTTGTTGTTGTTGATCTAGTTATTCAGCGGAGTATGGATAACGACCACGGACTCTTTCTAGACAGTCCAGTGGAACACTAGCAGGTTCATAACCTGTAGGTGTTGTGAACGATGTGTTCACCGGTGTACTCTATCCCCCTCATGGTTGCCTTTAGGATATCTATTGTTGAGGAAACCCCTTCGCAGTGATGTCCGTCCCGATGAAAATCCTAGATTAGGTCCCTTGAGATAGTTGTTTTAGGGACGTAAAGTGAGGATAACGGGAATGGGTAATCGGGATAGTGATTGGTTGGTGAAATTAAATATAACTTATTTATTGTGGGTTGAAAACCCTATATGCTCACCAGGCTCCCAAGCCTGACCCACTCAGTTTTATTTGTATTACAGGAAGTGGCACAAGGGCGTAAGATGGATGGATCATCTTGTTGTTTTGTTTACAAGTCTGTATATGTATATATTTGTTGAATGACTTGTAATGTTTATCGTTTATGCTTTATGGTCTGTATCGGAACATGACATCCCGAGTTTTGATTATATAATGAAATGCATCTCTTGATGAAATGCTTTGATAAATATTATTTTATCATGTTTTGTTTTGGGAACAAATTCCGCAACTCTTTCAAATCAAAAGGATTTACTCTGAAAATATTTAAAAGCATAAATGAAAATCGGTCTTTTCTGGCCGAGATTTTGGGGATGTCACACATCATCAGTACAAAGTGCACCGACTGACAAGAAGCAAAAGCAAAAAGCCAACATCCACCGATAGCCGAAGCAAGTAAAGGATCAGAAGCAACAAAGGAATATGAGATACAAGAAGAATCTCTCAGAACGAAAACAGTTTTGGCGATCTCAAAACGCCCACTTCTCTTATCATGACAGAAATTCAAAGTCGGAGAAAAGTACTGTTAGGCAACAAGAGAATAATAACAACCGAAAGGACAAGTTCGGCTCTGAGAAGCATAACAACCGAAAGGATAGGTTCGGTTCAGAGAAGACCAGCTATTGAAAGCAGAGGTTCGGTTCCGAAAGCAAATGCGACCAAAGTTTGAGGTTCGGTTCCACAAATGACCAAAAACAAAAGTGTCACTCAGGACCTCAAGTCAAGAAAACCTCTCAGTCTAACTTCTCTCGTTCTAATTCGTCTAATTCTTCTCAACCCCTCTCTAAATCCAACTCTATTCATACTCAAAAACCAAAATCTTCAGCAGATTTGAGAGGAAAATCGAAGGTTTCCTCAGTCAAAACACATCAAAATCATCCCAATGTCCAAATGCCTAAACCTGAATCCAAACCGACAGTAACAAATCCCAATAAAATTAAGGTTTTCACCATTAAAAAGAAAGATGAAACAACTTTAATAAAAAGAACATATCTTGTTGACATCTCTCTTACTATTCCTGTTCCTGCGAAAGGCTCACGTGGACCCAAGAAACTTTGGGTTCCTAAATCTGCTTAATTTTTGCAGGTTATCAGTGACGAGCAGTTTGACGAAGAATGGTATATTGACAGTGGTTGCTCACGTCACATGACAGGAAGGAAGGAAGAGCTGAGGGAATTTTGGTCTCTTTCAAACGGTGGAAATGTCAAGTTCGGGAACAACTCATTCGGCACGATAAAAGGCTATGGAATGATAACAAATGGAGATTTTGTTGGGTTTTGAGCATTCTAACACTTCCTAAGTGTACATGCAACCCTAAATACCTTGGATCTATGTTTTCTCTATTATACATGCAAATAAGAACTTCCAAGGTATTATCCTAATCTAGCATATAAAACAATGGATATAGTAGGATAGAATACATACCTTTTTGGTGTAGTAAGTCTTCATGAAGCTTGAGTGCTTAGTGCCCCAAGTGTGACACCTCAAATGGAATCACAATCATCAAAACACTTGGAATGACTTGAGAGAATTCTACACTCATCAAAATCGGCTAGCCCTTTCTTCACTATCTCTAGTGGCCGATTTTTCCTCAATAATAAGATGCTTATATAGTTACACAATTAGGGTAAACTCTTAATTGTCATGGCTTTCCATTTCCTTGGATCCATGGGTACAAATACACCATGGAGCATCCATGGACCATCCTATGGGTTTTAGCCCAACTTGATTATCCATGGAGCATTAGCCCACTATACAAGTATGGATGATTTACACAATCAACCCATATATTTAATTAGTCTTCTTTTGATCACTTAATTAATCCTAGATTAATTCTTGATCAATACTAATTAAATAATCTTATTATTCTTATTATTAATATACTAGAACTTATAATATATTAATAACCATAAGTGTCTTATTTCTCTCATTCAAGTGCATGATGGTATGCAACCCAAATGGACCATGCCGGGTCGGGTCAAGTCTTACCAAATATAGTTATGGACTTAGACATTAATCCAACAGTCTCCCACTTGGATAAGTCTAAAACTATTATTGCATATGACTTCAGGAACCAACCGGCAATCGTAGCTCTCAAAAGCTTCTGTCGAACTCTGACCTTGTAGATGAACTCTGACCTTTGTCAGTGACTTGTCCATTAGATAAGGGATCATATATTCCTCCATTCTAGATATCATATGGACTGAGACATGGATTATAATCATTCTCTCTGTCCATTTGTTGTTTCCCGATTTCCGATTTATGACAACTGACTAATTGAACAAATCAAATCAGTCCTGGCCCGGCCGAGCACTTCCATTTGTCATCATCAAATCATCGAGGGGCCCACAGATATCGCTTTTATCCCGAAGGTAAAAGGAACGGATAAACTTCGACTCATATGGCTTGTTCTACTACTTGTTGAATCATACACAAAGGCACGTTTTATAGCACAGAGTTACCAAATGCGGTTTCGTGCAATCAATGTACTATCAACTCATAGTAACAACTCATATCTCTAGGTTTGAAGAATATAAGATATTATCGTCTCATGATCACTCGTGATAAAATCCATGAAGTGATTCCAATGAGCGCGGGTTGAATCCAATACTCAGAACTTATGAGCACTCATGATTGTTGTAGCCTTGTCCAACACCTTAGACCTCTACAACCCATCATGACAGTCTTAATTCATATCTACTTCCAAAATATGACCGACTGTGGATGGTTTGAATAAATTAGTCATTCCGGAAGAATAACCCAGTTTATTCGGGAAGTCAAAACATGCAAAGTGAAACACAATAATAATTGAATCCAATATGGTATCAACCCTTTGAACATAAATAAAACACCTTTTATTTATCACCATATGATTACACATTATTCATTGTACACTGTTTCAGCTATCAACTTTATTCTTGAATTTAAAACAATAGTTGTCCCATGCTCCAAGCATGTACACTATGTTTTCTTAAACACTAGTCATGCCACACACCAAGTATGCATACTATGTTTGTCTATGATCTTTACTTTGTGAACTAGATCAATTGAACATAACTTCAATGATTCTCTTTTCACACTCCCAAATCCTTACTGCAAATGCGAGAATTCCAAATTCATGCCATTTACAAAAATCTGTTAGATTCTAAACTTATATGCATTGATCCTCTTGTAACGATTATGCACAAAGTCAGAAAGACTTGACAACAATCATTACAGAGTATTCCAAAGGAGATCAGCTCCTTGGAAACATCCTTCTTGCATTAAGTTTCCTAATCTTAAACAGATTGAAAATTCTAACTTTGAAACATTTCCAGATTCCATTTTGACTATCACTTCTGAACAAGAGTTGCCTCCTTACAGATTATGTCAATATGGTCCTTCCAGAATTATCACTATACTTCCAACTGTCCTTGAGCAACCAATCTTTGGTAAACCTTAGATTGTCCTCGACAATTGTTTAATCCTTTTAGTCATATCCAGTTCTAAACCTTTTCCCTTCTTAATGCCCCAGGCATTTGGAAAATTTTAGAACGGATGATTATAGCACATGTAATCGATCCTATATCCGAAGCATATGAGACACGATTCATGATGTCTCACATAAAGACTAAACAAGTCTTTTTCTATAACATTTCCATTTCAATTTGCCAAGTTCTCATAATTCAGATTATGAAAAGGGATGCCGTAATCATAATCGAATTTTAGAACGCAAATAATGGACCCATATACAGAATTTCCTTATGTTGAGCCATTCCAACATGAAATTCATATATTTCCTTGACTAAATGATTAAAACCTCAAATCTAAACCTTATAGATTTGATATGAAGTATAATTTCCTCTCCCTTAATTATAGCAAAACAACTCTTTCCCAATTGAAACTTTTGTTTTCTATAATTAACATTGCTAACTTGCAATACTTATCATAATTATCATGCTCCCACTAACATGATGATTAATAGCATAACACTTATGCTCCCACTAGCTTTGACATGTACTATGAAATCAGCTGGACTTCTAGAAATCAATACTTCATTGACTTTCTTACCAAAGTTCAGATTTCTGATGCTAGATTGTTTTGATAAAGTTGTATCAAAATCATACACCTTCCCTTAGATAGCACACTTGTGTATCTAAACAATTATGAAGAGGGATGCCGTAATCATAATGTTTAGACCTTTTTGCCACTTCTCACAAGTCCAAATTAGTGTGCCGGTTAACCACACGCGCTCCACTAACGACTTTGAGAATGCAAATATCACAATTGCTATCTAGCTAAAATCTACTTAGTGAAAGTGTTTCCTCACCATCATTTTCATGAATCAGAGAGAAACCTTATGACACTTAGATTTAATGGTGTATGTGTTCTTATCCATGTGAATTGTCAAAATCATAGTCACAAGAAAAGGATAATGACAAATCCAAACTCATATGGACTGAACTCAATCTTAATTTCTTGCCACCTGGCAGCTCAAGGGCCTACCATTGCTTCCAAGTTGTTGTGCAACAAATTGAGAACTCTAAGAACTCATATGCAAAGCCAACTTTAACTGGAATGGGCACAGATATGTCAACACGATAGGTTATAAACCTTAAGTCGTGTGCTAGCGAAGAACTTCAGGTTTTATTCTTGATTATTTCTTGAGACTTTCAAGACCTTTAAGACTCCCACTGTCCTCTTGACATATAAGACTCCCTTGTCAAATATCCAAGAGATAGTGAGGATTCTAATCAAGACAAACACTTCACACAATTGGCCTAAGTTGGTCTTTGTTTTATCCAAAACATCACAACTTACCAATTTCAAATGTACAAGAGTAGAAAAACTTTTACTCTTACATTTGACAAGTGTTTTAACCTTCTTTTGAGACATGTCACTCAAATTACAATCTTGGAGTATGACTCTAAGACTTGTATTGGAACGAAGTATGACTCATCTTCTTGATTTAACCACTTCAACAATTCAAGATCCCTCTTCTTAGTCATAAGAATGCACTAAGATTTCCTTAGAGAACTAATTGTGCTATGGTTTCTTAATCATTAAGATGATCACAAAAACTGATACTAAAGTACTCTCCCATCTTTTCAGATTTGAGAAACTTTTATCTTACTGCCTAAATTGATTCTTCTTATTCGCTCTGCCTTACATTGGAACCTTTTCCAATGTCTCAGAGTTACACTTAAGCTTGTAAGTATAATCATATTTACTGAACTTAAGTAAATCATGACGAATAGTCTTATCAAACTTTTTGTGGTGGACTTGACCAGTGCACAAGAATGTGTACTCGATCCCTTAGTCCTTTACTTGATTCACACATCCATGTGAACAAGTAATTAGTCTTAATTTTCCAAAACTTGAAAGTTCTCATTTATCATGCTATACAACTTGCATGATTCCAAGTTCCGGTCCAATTGAACCTTGGATGATGAGAATCTTTCCTTATTTGGTAAATTTAGACATTACCACAAATGAAAGAATCAATTTCATATTTCCACTCTTGCTCTTAACGGAATTATATAAGCAACAATTTTTCCTCAAATGCCATTGTAAGGATATTTTAAAATAAATAAAATCAAAAAATTCTCTTTTATTTTAAAACTTTGCGGAAAAAACTTATCCTTACAATCCATATGAGAACTTGTTGTTATCTATTCCTAGGCAATATCTCATAACTCCTAAGAAGTAGCTCAAGAATCCGATTTTTCAAACTATGCGATAGAAATCCATCTACGCGATCAGATTCAGCATATTCTTTCTTTAAGTTTCTTCACTTTTTTTCCTTTGATTCTTAAAACATCGCCATGTGACCCAGTCACATCATGTATCAAGAATCTCAGAATAGAAACTTAACAGAGTTAGATAGTGGAATTTACCTGAAGTAGAGTCAAACTTATTGACTTTAACATCCTTAGGTAAATTTGGCAGCTTCGCAACCAATGCCCTTTCTTTGGCAATACAAACATATGGACCCTTTGATAATGGTACACAGGACTATCACAGACTTAGCTTTTCTCTTTACCATTTGGTCAACCGATTTGACTATGGCCGATCCCTTTCCACTGGGAAGAGAGAGCTTTACTAGATATCCAATGTCATCATTGTCAATGTCCATAAAGATTTAGGAAGTTGATCTTAGCAAATAGATAAGATCATTAAGGGTCTTGTCATAGTCTGTTTCATAGGTTTCCCAAAGGAACTCACTATGTGACTTAGAAAGTGATTGAACCACCAACTTTCTCAGGACTTTGACATCCAACTCTCCCGGCTTGTCAATATGTGACTACATCTCCAAGATGTGATGACACCTAGACCTTGCCTTGCCAATAGGGCTTGAGTAACCTTAAACTTTTCAAGAACTTGTGGTTTGGGGAGAATAATTGGAGGAGGTGAAAGAAGTATGATTTCCATGGGACATCATCTTCATTTAGGAAAGCTTGTTTCAAGAGATTTGGAAGATCATAGGTGCCTAAACCAGACAACTTTTGGGAGATATTCAAGATAGTTGATTTTAAAGTCCTTAATATGACACCCAATATGAAATATTAAGGCTAGGACCCAACAAACTATTTTATAACTCAGAAGAGGGATGCCGTAATCCAAGCTATAAAATATTTGAAGGTAGGTGAATGACGATTCACCAATTTCCACCAAGATAAACGAAATGTATTATTAGGTTTTAATTGGTTTTGAAACTCCTAGATCTTTGAGATTCATTGAACTGTTCAAAGGCATGTTTCAATCTCGAGTGTGCCCTTCAGGTTTTGTGACTGGGATGCCGAGGATCACAAAACAAGGTGTGAAGTAACCATGCAAATCACTTGGTACCCTTAATAAATTACCCCTCAATCGATGTGCCGGTTAACCACACACGCTCCATCGATACTATGATAAATATTAAGTCACCCTTTACCTACCTTGTTAAGTCCAAGTTAGTGTGCCGGTTAACCACACACGCTCCACTAACGACTTAGACAAAGTGTAAAGTGTAATTTCATGGGTTAGCACCTTATTCACATTTTTCCTAAGTAACTAAGATTGGGTATTATTAAAAGTTTAGTTACTTAGT
Source organism: Lactuca sativa (assembly GCF_002870075.4). Taxonomy (NCBI): domain Eukaryota; kingdom Viridiplantae; phylum Streptophyta; class Magnoliopsida; order Asterales; family Asteraceae; genus Lactuca; species Lactuca sativa. The sequence goes on from NC_056626.2 coordinate 24,497,966, forward strand.
ATTTTCATTAATACTTTTAATGAAGGGAGAATTATAGTCCTGTCAAACCCGTTCGGCTAACGACCCTCCACCGGTCAAGCAAGCGGTGGGTGAGAGTGGACACCTATTAAGTTGCCATTTTATAGGCAACAACCTTATACCCACCTTATAGACCGGCTTCGTGAATGAGGCGTACTAGCGGTAAGACTGACTTTACTCTTATACATATATATATATTATTAACTTATAATATTATAAAGTATAAGGGTTGAATTTTAACTTTTAAAATTCTAAGGGCTAACTTGGAATTAAAGTATTCATTAGAGAAAACTTTACAAATTCCAAAACTTGAGGGCAAGTTTTGAAACTATTCAAAACTAATTAATTCCATAACTTATGTGTTTAAAGTAGTTTTAATCCAAAAACTCTTCAAGTTCCATAACTTGAGGACAAGTTATGGAAGACTTTAAACTAATAAAAGAATTAACTTTTCTTTATTTTATAACTTATGGAATTAATTAAGGTTACACCTTTTTTTATTTTATTTTTATTTTATTAAATGAAGAGACTCTTGGTCCTCCATAACTTGAGGACAAGTTATGGAGTCATAAAACCATTTAATTAGAACTAGACTCTTCATTTTGTAACCTTTGCCAATTTTTATGAGTTTTATGATTCTTAAATGTGACTTTTCATATAACTTGAGGACAAGTTACAAAAACACATTTTAGAATCAATTCTTAGATTAATTTGGATTAAAACCAACTATCACATAATTTTCATCATTAATCCAAATTCACTCATAAAACAAGATAACACAAAAAACTTTTGGTGATCCATAACTTATTCTTAAGTTATGTAATCCTTTAAAACATTAACACCAAATTTTGTAACTCCAAAAAAACTTTGAATCAATTTTTTTTTTAAAACCTTTTCAAATCCATAACTTATGGAGGTTTCAAAAAAAAATAGAACTTTTTAGATCAAACTTTTAAAACTAATAAAATAATCATATTATTTTATCTTTTATTAAATTTGACCTAATTCAACTCATAAAGCAAATTATTCAAATTTTACAAATAATTAGTTTTTCACAAGAACAAGTAATTATTTTAAAATTTGACAAACTTCATGTTTTTTTTTTCCAACTTTGAAAATAAAATATTTGCATCAATATAACAGAAAACAACCCGTGGCTCTGATACCACTGTTGGGTTTTGAGCATTCTAACACTTCCTAAGTGTACATGCAACCCTAAATACCTTGGATCTATGTTTTCTCTATTATACATGCAAATAAGAACTTCCAAGGTATTATCCTAATCTAGCATATAAAACAATGGATATAGTAGGATAGAATACATACCTTTTTGGTGTAGTAAGTCTTCATGAAGCTTGAGTGCTTAGTGCCCCAAGTGTGACACCTCAAATGGAATCACAATCATCAAAACACTTGGAATGACTTGAGAGAATTCTACACTCATCAAAATCGGCTAGCCCTTTCTTCACTATCTCTAGTGGCCGATTTTTCCTCAATAATAAGATGCTTATATAGTTACACAATTAGGGTAAACTCTTAATTGTCATGGCTTTCCATTTCCTTGGATCCATGGGTACAAATACACCATGGAGCATCCATGGACCATCCTATGGGTTTTAGCCCAACTTGATTATCCATGGAGCATTAGCCCACTATACAAGTATGGATGATTTACACAATCAACCCATATATTTAATTAGTCTTCTTTTGATCACTTAATTAATCCTAGATTAATTCTTGATCAATACTAATTAAATAATCTTATTATTCTTATTATTAATATACTAGAACTTATAATATATTAATAACCATAAGTGTCTTATTTCTCTCATTCAAGTGCATGATGGTATGCAACCCAAATGGACCATGCCGGGTCGGGTCAAGTCTTACCAAATATAGTTATGGACTTAGACATTAATCCAACAGATTTCACAATCAGAAAGGTTGCATACGTTGAAGGACTGCAACACAACCTCATCAGTGTATCTCAGCTTGTTGGAGGTACCGGTCTCAAGGTCTCTTTCGATGATGAGGGTTCAGAGATAATTGAAAAGAAAACGAAAAGAGTAATTCTCAAATCGGAGGGCAAAGGCGAAATGTTTCCCCTGAATCTCAAACCCATCAAAGGAAATCCAACTATCTGCCTGTTATCCAAAGCACAATCTGATGAAAGCTGGCTGTGGCACCAAAGGCTCTCTCATCTCAACTTCAAGGATATCAACAAACTTGTCACAGGTGGTCATGTTCGAGGTCTTCCATTGCTCAAATTCGATTGAGAACATTTATCTGCTGCGTGTGAAATGGGGAAGCAGAGTCGTCAAAGTCACCCATCGATTGTAAACTCTAAAGTTGTTGAACCATTAGAGTTAATTCACATTGACTTGTGTGGTCCATCATCTATCGAAAGCATCGGTGGTAGCAAGTATATTCTTGTCATTGTTGATGACTTTTCACGTTTTACATGGGTGTTCTTTCTGAAGCACAAATCTGAAGCAACTCTCAAGCTAAAGATGTTTATCAAGCAGGTTGAAGTGCAGCTGAGGAAAGTCGCTCGCAACATCAGGAGCGACAATGGGCTGGAGTTCAAAAATAAAGAATTCGAAGACTTCTTGGCCGAAAAAGGAACCAGTCACAACTTCTCAGCTCCCTACACCCCTCTACAAAAAGGAATTGTCAAAAGACGAAACCGATCTTTGTGTGAGGCGGCCCGAACCATGCTAAGTTTTGCCTCTTTACCTTTATATTTTTGGGTTGATGCTATTGCTGCAGCATGTTTTATGCAGAACAGGTCCTATCTCAATAAACGCTTTAATCTCACTCCTTATGAGATCATCAACAACAGGAAACCAAATGTTAAATTCTTCCACGTATTCGGCTCACGGTGTTTCATCTTCAATTCTAAAGAACATCGTAACAAGTTCGACGTGAAAGCCGATGAAGGGATATTTATGGGATACTCTCTCACTTCGAAAGCATACAGGGTTTTGAACAAACGTTCGAGGAAGATTGAAGAAACTTATTATGTGACTTTCGATGACAGCTATGTCAAAAAGCTGAAGGCCAGTGAAGACATAGTTGGAGAAATTTTTTCTCAAACAGGCCAAGTCACAGCCTCGATTGCAAACCTATTTGAGAAGTTTGTTGAGTTATTCGATGAACCAGAGAAGGCCACTCTCTCGAAAGCTAGTGCAGCAGACAACAAAGTAGATCATCTGAAGAAACTCATCGAAGATGCTGCCAAGCAAATGAATGAAGGAGGATCAAGTTCCAACAACCCTCCACAGCACGATGCTTTAGTTGAGGGGGAGGATCCACCTTCTTCTTCACAATCGGGCTCACATGTTGAGGAGGAGAACCGTTCTCCAACTGCTCCCGAACGCCCTGCTGTACCCGAAAGCAAATCTGCACCCGAAAGTCCTGTGGTACCCGAAAGCTCAACACCACCCGAAACTCCTGTAGCTCCGGAAAGTCAAGATACACCTGAAAGCTTATCTGTCGAGGGGGAGAATGCAGATATGTCTTATGACTATGATAGTCAATCTGAACTAGAAGAGCTGGTAAATGCTGAATTGGATCCATCCTATTATCCAAATTATCCTCCTCTTGTCAAATGGACCAGAGATCATCCTGTTTCATAGGTTGTTGGTGATGTTTCTGAAAAGGTCCTAACCCGATCACAACTAAAGGCAAAGCAAACTTCCTTATTTTCAAAAGTAGAGTTCTGTATGTTTAACTCCTTCGTCTCAAAAGTTGAACCAAAGATAGTTAACACTGCTCTTGATCACTCCGATTGGGTTCAAGCCATGCAAGACGAACTTAATGAATTCGAAAGAAATAAAGTTTGGCGCCTCATTCCAACTCCTCAAGATGCCTCGGTTGTTGGTCTCAAATGGTTTTTTAGAAATAAGATGGACAAGGAAGGCAATGTGATAAGAAACAAAGCTCGTCTAGTGGTGAAAGGATACTGCCAGGAGGAAGGAATCGATTATGAGGAAACTTTTGCTCCTGTGGCTAGGCTGGAATCTGTTCGAATATTTCTTGCCTATGCTGCACACAAGAACTTTGAGGTCTTCCAAATGGACGTAAAGTGCGCATTTCTAAATGGAGAACTCGAAGAAACGATGTACGTAGAGCAACCACCTGGATTTGTCAATGAAAAATACCCTAATCATTGTTATATTCTGGACAAAGCGGTATATGGACTGAAACAAGCACCGAGGGCCTGCTATGAAACACTAACCAAGTTTTTAAAGATGTCCAAATTCAAACAAGGTTCGGTTGACCCAACCTTCTTTCGTAAGAAGGAAGGTAACCACCTTATGATTGTTCAAATCTATGACGATGATATCATCTTTGGCTCAACGAATCCTAGCTTAACGGCTGAATTCAGAAAGCTGATGGAGACTAAATTTGAAATGAGCTCAATAGGTCCAATTAACTTTTTCCTTGGTTTAAATATTAGACAGGGACCCGAAGGCATCTTTATTAACCAGGAAGCTTACACGAAGACTCTCCTTGCTAAATTTGGCATGATTGGAGACTCAAATGTTAAAGTTCCAATGGCGTTCGACACCAAGCTCACTACATCCTTGGATAAACCAGCAGTCTATATTACGCTATATCGCCAAATGATCGGTTCTTTAATGTACTTTACCACTAGCAGGCCTGATATAATGTTTTATGTTTGTTACTGTGCTAGATTTCAGGCAAATCCTCGTGAACCTCACATGCTTGCAGTGAAGAACATACTCCGGTATCTCAAGCGAACTACCTCTTTAGGCCTATGGTATCCATCCAACTCAGGCTTCTTCGTTCAAGCCTACTCAGATGCAGACCTTGGAGGTTGTGGACTAGACAGGAAAAGCACCACTGGAGGCTGCCAATTCCTTAACGGGAAGTTGGTTAGTTGGTAATCAAAGAAACAAACCTGTGTATCCCTGTCTACCGCTGAAGCAGAATACATCGCAGCTGCCTCCTGTACTTCTCAAGTGATTTGGATCCAAAGCCAACTCCGGGACTATGGACTCAATATGAAAAAGATCCCACTATATTGCGACTATGAAAGTGCAATTAGGATCTGTCATAACCCAGTACAACACTCCAAGACTAAGCACATAGCATTGAGGTATCACTTCATTAAGGATCATGTGGAAGATGGGAACGTCGAAATACACTTTGTTCGAACCACTGATCAACTGGCTGACATCTTCACCAAAGCTCTTCCTGAAGCATCTTTCAACAAAATACTACAAGGGCTAGGTATGATGGAATCGGAGTCAGTACCAAAAATTACCTCCCATGCTCAAAAGCAAGAAGCGAAATAGACCGAACGTTCGGGTTCGGGTCTTGTGCTAATGTACTAAAATGAACCGAACGCTCGGGTTCGGTTGCATTATCTGCTTTTCGCTCATCACCCAAAGGTACTTTCCTTGGTTGTAGATCTTATGTATAAATTTTCCAAATTCATTTCTCTTATTGTAAAAGTTATTCTCTTTTTCAAATCTATTTTCTTTGGTGACCGAAATCAACCGAACGTTCGGGTTTGGTTCCAAAATTTTTCTCACCCGAAATAGACCGAACACTCGGGTTCGGTTCCAAAGTTTTTCTCAACCGAAATAGACCGAACGCTCGGGTTCGGTTCCAATTACTTTTTTTGTGTCTTATTTTTTTATTTATTTAATCAAAAATTCCAAAAATATTTTTTTTTCTCATAAATTCAAAAACTCCAAAAATATTTTATTTTTTTTATTTAGCTTGGCTTTTATTTTTATTTTTTTTCTTGTGGGTATATAATTTCATTAGCTAAGTGTCCCTAGAAGCATGCTGCTGTATGTGTCCAAAGCCTCACCTGATTCTGAATAATAAGCCTTACTGGCTTGGTATAAACAAACCTTGTCTTCCCAATTAGGCTTTCTTATTTATTCTAATCATGAGCTACCTAACTCTCTTCTCACACGAGATATGAGTTTTCTACTTGGTCCTATTTTT